>NW_026962435.1:0-50396 GCF_032445375.1 Bacillus rossius redtenbacheri | reverse complement strand
TCCCTAATTTACTGTCTTATGCCTGCTTAATTAACTGCCTAATTGCCTGCCTAATTAACTGCCTTATTTCCTGCCTAATTGACTGCCTAATTGCCTTCCTAATTGCCTGTATTATTAACTGCCTAATTGACATGCTTAATTAACAGCCTAATTGCCTGCATAATTAACTGCCTTATTTCGTGCCTAATTGCCTGCCTAATTGCCTGCCTAATTGCCTGCCTAATTGCCTGCCTAATTGCCTGGCTAATTGCCTGCTTATTAACAGCTTAATTGCCTGCATAATTAACAGCCTATCTGCCTGCCTAATTACCCGCCTAATTAACTGCCTAATTGTCTGCCTAATTAACTGCCTAATTGCCTGCCTAATTAACTGCCTAATTGCCTGCCTAATTAACTGCCTAATTAACTGCCTAATTGCATGCCTAATTGCCTGCCTAATTAACTGCCTTATTTCCTGCCTAATTGACTGCCTAATTGCCTGACATATTAACTGCCTTAATCCTGCTTAATTAAGAGCCTAATTGCCTGCCTAATTAACTCTGCCTAACTGCCTGCCTAATTACCCGCCTAATTAACTGCCTAATTGCCTGCCTAAAAGCCTGCCTTATTGCCTGCATAATTGCCTGACTTATTGCCTGCCTAATTAATTGCATGCCTAATTGCCTACCTAATTAACAGCCTCATTAACTGCTTATTTATCTTCCTAATTGCCTGCCTAATTGACTAACTAATTGCCTGCCTATTTGCCTGCCTAATTGCATTCCTAATTAACAGCCTTATTGCCTGCCTTATTAACTGCCTAATTGCCTGCCAAATTGCCTGCCGAATTGCCTGCCTAATTGCCTGCCTAATTGCCTGCATAATTGCCTGCCTAATTGCCTGCCTAATTGCCTGCCAAATTAAATGCCTAATTGCCTGCCTAATTAAATGCCTAATTGCCTGCCTAATTATCTGCCTAATTGCCTCCCTAAATGCCTGCCTAATTAACTGCCTAATTACCTGCCTAATTGCCTGCCTAATTAACTGCCTAATTGCCTGCCTAATTAACTGCCTGATTGCCTGCCTAATTAAATTCCTAATTAACTGCCTAATTTCCTGCCTAATTGCCTGCCTAATTAAATTCCAAATTGCCTGCCTAATTAAATGCCTAATTGCCTGCCTAATTAACTCCCTAATTGCCTGCCTAATTGCCTGCCTAATTAAATGCCTAATTGCCTGCTTAATTAAATGCCTAATTGCCTGCCTGATTAACTTCCTAATTGCCTGCTTAATTGCCTACCTAATTAACTGCCTAATTGCCTGCCTAATTAACTGCCTAATTGCCTGCCTAATTATCTGCCTAATTGCCTGCTTAATTAAGAGCCTTATTGCCTGCTTTATTGCCTGCCTAATTAACTGCCTATCTGCCTGCCTAATTACCCGCCTAATTAACTGCCTAATTGCCTGCCTAAATAACTGCCTAATTAACTGCCTAATTGCCTGCCTAATTAACTGCCTAATTAACTGCCTAATTGCCTGCCTAATTGCCTGCCTAATTAACTGCCTTATCTCCTGCCTAATTGACTGCCTAATTGCCTGTCTTATTAACTGCCTAATTGCCTGCTTAATTAAGAGCCTTATTGCCTGCCTAATTGCCTGCCTAATTACCTGCCTAACTGGACGCGTAATTGCCTGCCTTATTGCCTGCCTAATTAATTGCATGCCTAATTGCCTACCTAATTAACTGCCTCATTAACTGCTAATTTATCTTCCTAATTGCCTGCCTAATTGACTAACTAATTGCCTGCCTATTTGCCTGCCTAATTAACTGCCTAATTGCATGCCTAATTAACAGCCTTATTGCCTGCCTTATTAACTGCCTAATTGGCTGCCAAATTAACTGCCTAATTGCCTGCCTAATTAACTGCCTAATTTCCTGCCTAATTGCTTGCCTAATTAACTGCCTAATTGCCTGCCTAATTAACTGCCTAATTGCCTGCCTAATTAACTGCCGAATTGCCTGCCTAATTAAATGCGTAATTAACTGCCTAATTAACTGCCTAATTGCCTGCCTAATTGCCTCCCTAAACGCCTGCCTAATTAACTGCCTAATTGCCTGCCTAATTGCCTGCCTAATTGCCTGCCAAATTAAATGCCAAATTGCCTGCCTAATTAAATGCCTAATTGCCTGCCTAATTAACATCCTAATTGCCTGCTTAATTGCCTTCCTAATTAACTGCCTAGCTGCCTGCCTAATTAACTGCCTAATTGCCTGCCCAATTAACTGCCTAATTGCCTGCTTATTAACAGCCTTATTGCCTGCTTTATTGCCTGCCTAATTAACTGCCTATCTGCCTGCCTAATTACCCGCCTAATTAACTGCCTTATTGCCTGCCTAATTGCCTGCCTACTTATCTGCCTAATTGCCTGCTTCATTGCCTGCCTAATTGCTTGCCTTATTGCCTGCCTAATTGCCTGCTTAATTGTCTGCCTAAATAACTGCCTAATTGCCTGCCTAATTGCCGGCCAAATAAAATGCCTAATTGCCTGCCTAATTGCCTGCCTAATAAAATGCCTAATTGCCTGCCTAATTAACTGCCTAATTGCCTGCTTAATAACCTGCCTGATTAACTGCCTAAGTGCCTACTTAATTACCTGCCTAATCGCCTGCCTAATTAACTGCCTAATTGCCTGCCTAATAAAATGCCTAATTGCCTGCCTAATTAAATGCCTTATTGCCTGCCTAACTATCTGCCTAATTTACTGCCTAATTTACTGCCTAATTAACTGCCTAATTGCCTGCCTAATTGCTTGCCCAATTAACTTCCTTATTGACTGCCTAATTGCCTGCCTTATTAACTGCCTGATAGCCTCCCTAATAGCCTGCCTTACTAACTGCCTAATTGCCAGCCTTATTGCCTGCCTAATTGCCTGTCTAATTAACTGCTTATTGCCTGCCTAATTGCCTGCTTAATTGCCTGCCTAATTGCCTGCTTAACTAACTGCCTTATTGCCAGCCTAATTATCTGCCTAATTTACTGCCTAATTAACTGCCTAATTGCCTGCCTAATTGCTTGCCTGCCTAATTGAGTGCTTAATTGCCTGCCTAATTAACTGCCTAATTGGCTGCATAATTGGCTGCCTAATTGCCTGCCTAACTGCCTGCCTAATTGCCTGCCTAATTGCCTGCCTTATTGCCTGCCTAATTAATTGTCTAATTAATTGCCTAATTGCGTGCCTAATTGCCTGCCTGATTGCCTGCCATTTTTGCCTGCCTTATTGCCTGCCTAATTTACTGCTAAATTGCATGCCTAATTACCTGCCTGCCTAATTGCTTCCCTAATTTACTGTCTTATTGCCTGCTTAATTAACTGCCTAATTGCCTGCCTAATTAACTGTTTAATTGCCTGCCTAATTGCCTGCCTAATTGCCCTGCGAATTGCCTGCCCTATTAACTGCCTAATTGCCTGCCTAATTAACTGCCTTATTTCCTGCCTAATTGACTGCCTAATTGCCTTCCTAATTGCCTGTCTTATTAACTGCCTAATTGACAGCTTAATTAACAGCCTAATTGCCTGCCTTATTAACTGCCTTATTTCGTGCCTAATTGACTGCCTAATTGCCTGCCTAATTGCCTGCCTAATTGCCTGGCTAATTGCCTGCTTATTAACAGCTTAATTGCCTGCATAATTAACAGCCTATCTGCCTGCCTAATTACCCGCCTAATTAACTGCCTAATTGTCTGCCTAATTAACTGCCTAATTGCCTGCTTAATTAATGCCTAATTGCCTGCCTAATTAACTGCCTAATTAACTGCCTAATCGCATGCCTAATTGCCTGCCTAATTAACTGCCTTATTTCCTGCCTAATTGACTGCCTAATTGCCTGTCATATTAACTGCCTAATTGCCTGCTTAATTAAGAGCCTAATTGCCTGCCTAATTACCTGCCTAACTGCTTGCCTAATTACCCGCCTAATTAACTGCCTAATTGCCTGCCTAAAAGCCTGCCTTATATCCTGCATAATTGCCTGCCTTATTGCCTGCCTAATTAATTGCATGCCTAATTGCCTACCTAATTAACTGCCTCATTAACTGCTTATTTATCTTCCTAATTGCCTGCCTAATTAACTAACTAATTGCCTGCCTATTTGCCTGCCTAATTGCATTCCTAATTAACAGCCTAATTGCCTGCCTTATTAACTGCCTAATTGCCTGCCAAATTAACTGCCTAATTGCCAGCCTAATTGCCTGCCGAATTGCCTGCCTAATTAACTGCCTAATTGCCTGCATAATTGCCTGCCTAATTGCCTGCCTAATTGCCTGCCAAATTAAATGCCTAATTGCCTGCCTAATTAAATGCCTAATTGCCAGCCTAATTATCTGCCTAATTGCCTCCCTAAATGCCTGCCTAATTAACTGCCTAATTACCTGCCTAATTGCCTGCCTAATTAACTGCCTAATTGCCTGCCTAATTAACTGCCTGATTGCCTGCCTAATTAAATTCCTAATTAACTGCCTAATTTCCTGCCTAATTGCCTGCCTAACTAAATTCCATATTGCCTGCCTAATTAAATGCCTAATTGCCTGCCTCATTAAATGCCAAATTGCCTGCCTAATAAAATGCCTAATTGCCTGCCTAATTAACTTCCTAATTGCCTGCTTAATTGCCTTCCTAATTAACTGCCTAATTGCCTGCCTAATTAACTGCCTAATTGCCTGCCTAATTATCTGCCTAATTGCCTGCTTAATTAAGAGCCTTATTGCCTGCTTTATTGCCTGCCTAATTAACTGCCTATCTGCCTGCCTAATTACCCGCCTAATTAACTGCCTATTTGCCTGCCTAATTAACTGCTTAATTAACTGCCTAATTGCCTGCCTAATTAACTGCCTAATTAACTGCCTAATTGCCTGCCTAATTGCCTGCCTAATTTACTGCCTTATCTCCTGCCTAATTGACTGCCTAATTGCCTGTCTTATTAACTGCCTAATTGCCTGCTTAATTAAGAGCCTTATTGCCTGCCTGATTGCCTGCCTAATTACCTGCCTAAATGGACGCCTAATTGCCTGCCTTATTGCCTGCCTAATTAATTGCATGCCTAATTGCCTACCTAATTAACTGCCTCATTAACTGCTAATTTATCTTCCTAATTGCCTGCCTAATTGACTAACTAATTGCCTGCCTATTTGCCTGCCTAATTAACTGCCTAATTGCATGCCTAATTAACAGCCATATTGCCTGCCTTATTAACTGCCTAATTGGCTGCCAAATTAACTGCCTAATTGCCTGCCTAATTAACTGCCTAATTTCCTGTCTAATTGCTTGCCTAATTAACTGCCTAATTGCCTGCCTAATTAACTGCCTAATTGCCTGCCTAATTAAATGCCTAATTGCCTGCCTAATTAACTGCCTTATTTCCTGCCTAATTGACTGCCTAATTGCCTGTATTATTAACTGCCTAATTGCCTGCATAATAAAGAGCCTGATTGCCTGCCTAATTGCCTGCCTAATTAACTGCCTAACTGCCTGCCTAATTACCCGCCTAATTAACTGCCTAATTGCTGCCTAAAAGCCTGTCTTATTGCCTGCTTAATTGCCTGCCTTATTGCCTGCCTAACTAATTTCCTAATTGCATGCCTAATTGCCTACCTAATTAACTGCCTCATTAACTGCTTATTTTGTGCCTAATTGTCTGCTTAATTGCCATCCTAATAAACTGCCAAATTTCCTGCCTAATTATTTGCCTAATTGCCTGCCTAATAGCCTCCCTAAACGCCAGCCTTATTTACTGCCTAATTGCCTGCCTAATTGCCTGCCTAATTGCCTGCCAAATTAAATGCCAAATTGCCTGCCTAATTAAATGCCTAATTGCCTGCCTAATTAATTTCCTAATTGCCTGCTTAATTGCCTTCCTAATTAACTGCCTAATTGCCTGCCTAATTAACTGCCTAATTGCCTGCCTAATTAACTGCCTAATTGCCTGCTTAATTAAGAGCCTTATTGCCTGCCTAATTGCCTGCCTAATTAACTGCCTAACTGCCTGCCGAATTACCCGCCTAATTAACTGCCTAATTGCCTGCCTAAAAGCCTGCCTTATTGCCTGCTTAATTGCCTGCCCTTATTGCCTGCCTAAATAATTGCATGTCTAATTGCCTACCTAATTAAGTGCCCTCATTAACTGCTTATTTATCTTCCTAATTGCCTGCCTAATTGACTAACTAATTGCCTGCCTAATTGCCTGCCTAATTAAATGCCTAATTGCCTGCCTAATTAAATGCCTAACTGCCTGCCTAATTAAATGCCTAACTGCCTGCCTAATTAAATGCCTAATTGCCTGCCTTATTATCTGCCTAATTGCCTCCCTAAACGCCTGCCTAATTAACTGCCTAATTGCTTGCCTAATTAACTGCCTAATTTCCTGCCTAATTAACTGCCTAATTGCCTGCCTAATTAAATGCCTAATTAACTGCCTAATTTCCTGCCTAATTATCTGCCTAATCGCCTGCCTAATTGCCTGCCTAATTGCCTTCCAAATTAAATGCCAAATTGCCTGCCTAATGAAATGCCTAATTGCCTGCCTAATTAACTTCCTAATTGCCTGCTAAATTGCCTTCCTAATTAACTGCCTAATTGCCTGCCAAATTAACTGCCTAATTGCCTTCCTAATTAACTGCCTAATTGCCTGCCTAATTAACTGCCTAATTGCCTGCCTAATTAACTGCCTAATTGCTTGCTTAATTAACAGCCTTATGCCTGATTTATTGCCTGCCTAATTAACTGCCTATCTGCCTGCCTAATTACCCGCCTAATTAACTGCCTTATTGCCTGCCTAATAGCCTGCCTTATTATCTGCCTAATTGCCTGCCTAATTGCTTGCCTAATTGCCTGCCTAATTGCCTGCTTAATTGTCTGCTTAATTGCCTGCCTAATTAACTGCCTAATTGCCTGCCTGATTGCCTGCCTAATAAAATGCATAATTGCCGGCCTAATAAAATGCCTAATTGCCTGCCTAATTACCTGTCTAATTGCCTGCTTAATAGCCTGCCTAATTAACTGCCTAAGTGACTACTTAATTGCCTGCCTAATTGCCTGCCTAATTATCTGCCTAATTGCCTGCCTTATTGCCTGCCTAATAAAATGCCTAATTGCCTGCTTAATTAACTGCCTTATTGCCTGCCTAAATATATGCCTAATTTACTGCCTAATTGCCTGCCTAATTGCTTGCCCAATTAACTTCCTTATTGACTGCCTAATTGCCTATCTTATTAACTGCCTGATAGCCTGCCTGATAGCCTGCCTTACTAACTGCCTAATTGCCTGCCTTATTGCCTGCCTGATTGCCTGTCTAATTAACTGCCTTATTGCCTGCCTAATTGCCTGCTTAATTGCCTGCCTAATTGCCTGCCTTACTTACTGCCTTATTGCCAGCCTAATTATCTGCCTAATTTACTGCCTAATTAACTGCCTAATTGCCTGCCTAATTGCTTGCCTGCCTAATTGCCTGCTTAATTGCCTGCTTAATTGCCTGCCTATTTAACTGCCTAATTGGCTGCCTAATTTCCTGCCTAATTAACCGCCTAATTGCCTGCCTAACTTCCTGCCTCATTGCCTGCCTAATTGCCTGCCTTATTTCCTGCCTAATTAATTGCCTGATTGCCTGCCTATTTGCCTGCCTTATTGCCTGCCTAATTAACTGCTAAATTGCATGCCTAATTACCTGCCTGCCTAATTGCTTCCCTAATTAACTGTCTTATTTCCTGCCTAATTAACAGCCTAATTGCCTGCCTAATTAACTGCCTAATTGCATTGCGAATTGCCTGCCTTATTAACTGCCTAATTGCCTGCCTTATTAACTGCCTAATTGGCTGCCAAATTAACTGCCTACTTGCCTGCCTAATTGCCTGCCTAATTGCCTGCCTAATTGCCTGCCTAATTAAATGCCTAATTGCCTGCCTAATTAAATGCCTAACTGCCTGCCTAATTAAATGCCTAATTGCCTGCCTTATTATCTGCCTAATTGCCTCCCTAAACGCCTGCCTAATTAACTGCCTAATTGCTTGCCTAATTAACTGCCTAATTTCCTGCCTAATTAACTGCCTAATTGCCTGCCTAATTAAATGCCTAATTAACTGCCTAATTTCCTGCCTAATTATCTGCCTAATTGCCTGCCTAATTGCCTGCCTAATTGCCTCCCTAAACGCTTGCCTAATTAACTGCCTAATTGCCTGCCTAATTGCCTGCCTAATTGCCTGCCAAATTAAATGCCAAATTGCCTGCCTAATTAAATGCCTAATTGCCTGCCTAATTAACTTCCTAATTGCCTACTGAATTGCCTTCCTAATAAAACTGCCTAATTGCCTGCCTAATTAACTGCCTAATTGCCTGCCTAATTAACTGCCTAATTGCCTGCTTAATTAACAGCCTTATTGCCTGCTTTATTGCCTGCCTAAGTAACTGCCTATCTGCCTGCCTAATTACCCGCCTAATTAACTGCCTTATTGCCTGCCTAATTGACTGCCTAATTATCTGCCTGATTGCCTGCCTAATTGCCTGCCTAATTGCTTGCCTTATTGCCTGCCTAATTGCCTGCCTAATTGCCTGCCTAATTGCCTGCCTAATTGCCTGCCTAATTGCCTCCCTAAATGCCTGCATAATTAACTGCCTAATTACCTGCTTAATTGCCTTCCTAATTAACTGCCTAATTGCCTGCTTAATTATGAGCCTTATTGCCTGCTTTATTGCCTGCCTAATTAACTGCCTATCTGCCTGCCTAATTACCCGCCTAATTAACTACCTAATTGCCTGCCTAAATAACTGCCTAATTAACTGCCTAATTGCCTGCCTAATTAACTGCCTAATTAACTGCCTAATTGCCTGCCTAATTGCCTGCCTAATTGCCTGCCTAATTAACTGCCTTATCTCCTGCCTAATTGACTGCCTAATTGCCTGTCTTATTAACTGCCTAATTGCCTGCTTAATTAAGAGCCTTATTGCCTGTCTAATTGCCTGCCTAATTACCTGCCTAACTGGACGTTTAATTGCCTGCCTTATTGCCTGCCTTATTGCCTGCCTAATTAATTGCATGCCTAATTGCCTACCTAATTAACTGCCTCATTAACTGCTAATTTATCTTCCTAATTGCCTGCCTAATTGACTAACTAATTGCCTGCCTATTTGCCTGCCTAATTAACTGCCTAATTGCATGCCTAATTAACAGCCTTATTGCCTGCCTTATTAACTGCCTAATTGGCTGCCAAATTAACTGCCTAATTAACTGCCTAATTTCCTGCCTAATTGCTTGCCTAATTAACTGCCTAATTGCCTGCCTAATTAACTGCCTAATTGCCTGCCTAATTAACTGCCGAATTGCCTGCCTAATTAAATGCGTAATTAACTGCCTAATTAACTGCCTAATTGCCTGCCTAATTGCCTCCCTAAACGCCTGCCTAATTAACTGCCTAATTGCCTGCCTAATTGCCTGCCAAATTAAATGCCAAATTGCCTGCCTAATTAAATGCCAAATTGCCTTCCTAATTAACTTTCTAATTGCCTGCTTAATTGCTTTCCTAATTAACTGCCTAGCTGCCTGCCTAATTAACTGCCTAATTGCCTGCCCAATTAACTGCCTAATTGCCTGCTTTTTAACAGCCTTATTGCCTGCTTTATTGCCTGCCTAATTAACTGCCTATCTGCCTGCCTAATTACCCGCCTAATTAACTGCCTTATTGCCTGCCTAATTGCCTGCCTACTTATCTGCCTAATTGCCTGCCTCATTGCCTGCCTAATTGCTTGCCTTATTGCCTGCCTAATTGCCTGCTTAATTGTCTGCCTAAATAACTGCCTAATTGCCTGCCTAATTGCTGGCCTAATAAAATGCCTAATTGCCTGCCTAATTGCCTGCCTAATAAAATGCCTAATTGCCTGCCTAATTAACTGCCTAATTGCCTGCTTAATAGCCTGCCTGATTAACTGTTTAATTGCCTACTTAATTACCTGCCTAATTGCCTGCCTAATTAACTGCCTAATTGCCTGCCTAATAAAATGCCTAATTGCCTGCCTAATTAAATGCCTTATTGCCTGCCTAACTATCTGCCTAATTTACTGCCTAATTTACTGCCTAATTAACTGCCTAATTGCCTGCCTAATTGCTTGCCCAATTAACATCCTTATTGACTGCCTAATTGCCTGCCTTATTAACTGCCTGATAGCCTGCCTTACTAACTGCCTAATTGCCAGCCTTATTGCCTGCCTAATTGCCTGTCTAATTAACTGCTTATTGCCTGCCTAATTGCCTGCTTAATTGCCTACCTAATTGCCTGCATAACTAACTGCCTTATTGCCAGCCTAATTACCCGCCTAATTAACTGCCTAATTGTCTGCCTAATTAACTGCCTAATTGCCTGCTTAATTAACTGCCTAATTGGCTGCATAATTGGCTGCCTAATTGCCTGCCTAACTGCCTGCCTAATTGCCTGCCTAATTGCCTGCCTTATTGCCTGCCTAATTAATTGTCTAATTAATTGCCTAATTGCGTGCCTAATTGCCTGCCTGATTGCCTGCCTATTTGCCTGCCTTATTGCCTGCCTAATTAACTGCTAAATTGCATGCCTAATTACCTGCCTGCCTAATTGCTTCCCTAATTTACTGTCTTATTGCCTGCTTAATTAACTGCCAAATTGCCTGCCTAATTAACTGTTTAATTGCCTGCCTAATTGCCCTGCGAATTGCCTGCCCTATTAACTGCCTAATTGCCTGCCTAATTAATTGCCTTATTTCCTGCCTAATTTACTGCCTAATTGCCTTCCTAATTGCCTGTCTTATTAACTGCCTAAAAGACAGCTTAATTAACAGCCTAATTGCCTGCCTAATTAACTGCCTTATTTCGTGCCTAATTGACTGCCTAATTGCCTGCCTAATTGCCTGCCTAATTGCCTGGCTAATTGCCTGCTTATTAACAGCTTAATTGCCTGCATAATTAACAGCCTATCTGCCTGCCTAATTACCCGCCTAATTAACTGCCTAATTGTCTGCCTAATTAACTGCCTAATTGCCTGCTTAATTAATGCCTAATTGTGTGCTAAATTAACTGCCTAATTAACTGCCTAATTTCATGCCTAATTGCCTGCCTAATTAACTGCCTTATTTCCTGCCTAATTGACTGCCTAATTGCCTGTCATATTAACTGCCTAATTGCCTGCTTAATTAAGAGCCTAATTGCCTGCCTAATTACCTGCCTAACTGCCTGCCTAATTACCCGCCTAATTAACTGCCTAATTGCCTGCCTAAAAACCTGCCTTATATCCTGCATAATTGCCTGCCTTATTGCCTGCCTAATTAATTGCATGCCTAATTGCCTACCTAATTAACTGCCTCATTAACTGCTTATTTATCTTCCTAATTGCCTGCCTAATTGACTAACTAATTGCCTGCCTATTTGCCTGCCTAATTGCATTCCTAATTAACAGCCTAATTGCCTGCCTTATTAACTGCCTAATTGCCTGCCAAATTAACTGCCTAATTGCCTGCCTAATTGCCTGCCGAATTGCCTGCCTAATTAACTGCCTAATTGCCTGCATAATTGCCTGCCTAATTGCCTGTTAAATTAAATGCCTAATTGCCTGCCTAATTAAATGCCTAATTGCCTGCCTAATTATCTGCCTAACTGCCTCCCTAAATGCCTGCCTAATTAACTGCCTAATTACCTGCCTAATTGCCTGCCTAATTAACTGCCTAATTGCCTGCCTAATTAACTGCCTGATTGCCTGCCTAATTAAATTCCTAATTAACTGCCTAATTTCCTGCCTAATTGCCTGCCTAATTAACTGCCTAATTTCCTGCCTAATTGCTTGCCTAATTAACTGCCTAATTGCCTGCCTAATTAACTGCCTAATTGCCTGCCTAATTAACTGCCTAATTGCCTGCCTAATTAACTGCCGAATTGCCTGCCTAATTAAAAGCGTAATTAACTGCCTAATTAACTGCCTAATTGCCTGCCTAATTGCCTCCCTAAACGCCTGCCTAATTAACTGCCTAATTGCCTGCCTAATTGCCTGCCTAATTGCCTGCCAAATTAAATGCCAAATTGCCTGCCTAATTAAATGCCTAATTGCCTGCCTAATTAACTTCCTAATTGCCTGCTTAATTGCCTTCCTAATTATATGCCTAGCTGCCTGCCTAATTAACTGCCTAATTGCCTGCCCAATTAACTGCCTAATTGCCTGCTTATTAACAGCCTTATTGCCTGCTTTATTGCCTGCCTAATTAACTGCCTATCTGCCTGCCTAATTACCCGCCTAATTAACTGCCTTATTGCCTGCCTAATTGCCTGCCTACTTATCTGCCTAATTGCCTGCCTCATTGCCTGCCTAATTGCTTGCCTTATTGCCTGCCTAATTGCCTGCTTAATTGTCGGCCTAAATAACTGCCTAATTGCCTGCCTAATTGCCGGCCTAATAAAATGCCTAATTGCCTGCCTAATTGCCTGCCTAATAAAATGCCTAATTGCCTGCCTAATTAACTGCCTAATTGCCTGCTTAATAACCTGCCTGATTAACTGCCTAAGTGCCTACTTAATTACCTGCCTAATCGCCTGCCTTATTAACTGCCTAATTGCCTGCCTTAAAAAATGCCTAATTGCCTGCCTAATTAAATGCCTTATTGCCTGCCTAACTATCTGCCTAATTTACTGCCTAATTTACTGCCTAATTAACTGCCTAATTGCCTGCCTAATTGCTTGCCCAATTAACTTCCTTATTGACTGCCTAATTGCCTGCCTTATTAACTGCCTGATAGCCTGCCTAATAGCCTGCCTTACTAACTGCCTAATTGCCAGCCTTATTGCCTGCCTAATTGCCTGTCTAATTAACTGCTTATTGCCTGCCTAATTGCCTGCTTAATTGCCTGCCTAATTGCCTGCTTAACTAACTGCCTTATTGCCAGCCTAATTATCTGCCTAATTTACTGCCTAATTAACTGCCTAATTGCCTGCCTAATTGCTTGCCTGCCTAATTGAGTGCTTAATTGCCTGCCTAATTAACTGCCTAATTGGCTGCATAATTGGCTGCCTAATTGCCTGCCTAACTGCCTGCCTAATTGCCTGCCTAATTGCCTGCCTAATTAATTGTCTAATTAATTGCCTAATTGCGTGCCTAATTGCCTGCCTGATTGCCTGCCATTTTTGCCTGCCTTATTGCCTGCCTAATTAACTGCTAAATTGCATGCCTAATTACCTGCCTGCCTAATTGCTTCCCTAATTTACTGTCTTATTGCCTGCTTAATTAACTGCCTAATTGCCTGCCTAATTAACTGTTTAATTGCCTGCCTAATTGCCTGCCTAATTGCCCTGCGAATTGCCTGCCCTATTAACTGCCTAATTGCCTGCCTAATTAACTGCCTTATTTCCTGCCTAATTGACTGCCTAATTGCCTTCCTAATTGCCTGTCTTATTAACTGCCTAATTGACAGCTTAATTAACAGCCTAATTGCCTGCCTTATTAACTGCCTTATTTCGTGCCTAATTGACTGCCTAATTACCTGTCTAATTGCCTGCCTAATTGCCTGGCTAATTGCCTGCTTATTAACAGCTTAATTGCCTGCATAATTAACAGCCTATCTGCCTGCCTAATTACCCGCCTAATTAACTGCCTAATTGTCTGCCTAATTAACTGCCTAATTGCCTGCTTAATTAATGCCTAATTGCCTGCCTAATTAACTGCCTAATTAACTGCCTAATCGCATGCCTAATTGCCTGCCTAATTAACTGCCTTATTTCCTGCCTAATTGACTGCCTAATTGCCTGTCATATTAACTGCCTAATTGCCTGCTTAATTAAGAGCCTAATTGCCTGCCTAATTACCTGCCTAACTGCCTGCCTTATTACCCGCCTAATTAACTGCCTAATTGCCTGCCTAAAAGCCTGCCTTATATCCTGCATAATTGCCTGCCTTATTGCCTGCCTAATTAATTGCATGTTTAATTGCCTACCTAATTAACTGCCTCATTAACTGCTTATTTATCTTCCTAATTGCCTGCCTAATTGACTAACTAATTGCCTGCCTATTTGCCTGCCTAATTGCATTCCTAATTAACAGCCTAATTGCCTGCCTTATTAACTGCCTAATTGCCTGCCAAATTAACTGCCTAATTGCCTGCCTAATTGCCTGCCGAATTGCCTGCCTAATTAACTGCCTAATTGCCTGCATAATTGCCTGCCTAATTGCCTGCCTAATTGCCTGCCAAATTAAATGCCTAATTGCCTGCCTAATTAAATGCCTAATTGCCTGCCTAATTATCTGCCTAATTGCCTCCCTAAATGCCTGCCTAATTAACTGCCTAATTACCTGCCTAATTGCCTGCCTAATTAACTGCCTAATTGCCTGCCTAATTAACTGCCTGATTGCCTGCCTAATTAAATTCCTAATTAACTGCCTAATTTCCTGCCTAATTGCCTGCCTAACTAAATTCCAAATTGCCTGCCTAATTAAATGCCTAATTGCCTGCCTAATTAACTCCCTAATTGCCTGCCTAATTGCCTGCCTCATAAATGCCAAATTGCCTGCCTAATTAAATGCCTAATTAACTTCCTGATTGCCTGCTTAATTGCCTTCCTAATTAACTGCCTAATTGCCTGCCTAATTAACTGCCTAATTGCCTGCCTAATTATCTGCCTAATTGCCTGCTTAATTAAGAGCCTTATTGCCTGCTTTATTGCCTGCCTAATTAACTGCCTATCTGCCTGCCTAATTACCCGCCTAATTAACTGCCTATTTGCCTGCCTAATTAACTGCTTAATTAACTGCCTAATTGCCTGCCTAATTAACTGCCTAATTAACTGCCTAATTGCCTGCCTAATTGCCTGCCTAATTTACTGCCTTATCTCCTGCCTAATTGACTGCCTAATTGCCTGTCTTATTAACTGCCTAATTGCCTGCTTAATTAAGAGCCTTATTGCCTGCCTGATTGCCTGCCTAATTACCTGCCTAACTGGACGCCTAATTGCCTGCCTTATTGCCTGCCTAATTAATTGCATGCCTAATTGCCTACCTAATTAACTGCCTCATTAACTGCTAATTTATCTTCCTAATTGCCTGCCTAATTGACTAACTAATAGCCTGCCTATTTGCCTGCCTAATTAACTGCCTAATTGCATGCCTAATTAACAGCCTTATTGCTTGCCTTATTAACTGCCTAATTGGCTGCCAAATTAACTGCCTAATTGCCTGCCTAATTAACTGCCTAATTTCCTGCCTAATTGCTTGCCTAATTAACTGCCTAATTGCCTGCCTAATTAACTGCCTAATTGCCTGCCTAATTAAATGCCTAATTGCCTGCCTAATTAACTGCCTTATTTCCTGCCTAATTGACTGCCTAATTGCCTGTATTATTAACTGCCTAATTGCCTGCATAATAAAGAGCCTGATTGCCTGCCTAATTGCCTGCCTAATTAACTGCCTAACTGCCTGCCTAATTACCCGCCTAATTAACTGCCTAATTGCTGCCTAAAAGCCTGCCTTATTGCCTGCTTAATTGCCTGCCTTATTGCCTGCCTAACTAATTTCCTAATTGCATGCCTAATTGCCTACCTAATTAACTGCCTCATTAACTGCTTATTTTGTGCCTAATTGTCTGATTAATTGCCATCCTAATAAACTGCCAAATTTCCTGCCTAATTATCTGCCTAATTGCCTGCCTAATTGCCTGCCTAATAGCCTTCCTAAACGCCAGCCTTATTTACTGCCTAATTGCCTGCCTAATTGCCTGCCTAATTGCCTGCCAAATTAAATGCCAAATTGCCTGCCTAATTAAATGCCTAATTGCCTGCCTAATTAACTTCCTAATTGCCTGCTTAATTGCCTTCCTAATTAACTGCCTAATTGCCTGCCTAATTAACTGCCTAATTGCCTGCCTAATTAACTGCCTAATTGCCTGCTTAATTAAGAGCCTTATTGCCTGCCTAATTGCCTGCCTAATTAACTGCCTAACTGCCTGCCGAATTACCCGCCTAATTAACTGCCTAATTGCCTGCCTAAAAGCCTGCCTTATTGCCTGCTTAATTGCCTGCCTTATTGCCTGCCTAAATAATTGCATGCCTAATTGCCTACCTAATTAAGTGACTCATTAACTGCTTATTTATCTTCCTAATTGCCTGCCTAATTGACTAACTAATTGCCTGCCTAATTGCCTGCCTAATTAAATGCCTAATTGCCTGCCTAATTAAATGCCTAACTGCCTGCCTAATTAAATGCCTAACTGCCTGCCTAATTAAATGCCTAATTGCCTGCCTAATTATCTGCCTAATTGCCTCCCTAAACGCCTGCCTAATTAACTGCCTAATTGCTTGCCTAATTAACTGCCTAATTTCCTGCCTAATCGCCTGCCTAATTGCCTGCCTAATTGCCTGCCTAATTAAATGCCAAATTGCCTGCCTAATGAAATGCCTAATTGCCTGCCTAATTAACTTCCTAATTGCCTGCTAAATTGCCTTCCTAATTAACTGCCTAATTGCCTGCCAAATTAACTGCCTAATTGCCTTCCTAATTAACTGCCTAATTGCCTGCCTAATTAACTGCCTAATTGCCTGCCTAATTAACTGCCTAATTGCTTGCTTAATTAACAGCCTTATGCCTGATTTATTGCCTGCCTAATTAACTGCCTATCTGCCTGCCTAATTACCCGCCTAATTAACTGCCTTATTGCCTGCCTAATAGCCTGCCTTATTATCTGCCTAATTGCCTGCCTAATTGCCTGCCTAATTGCTTGCCTAATTGCCTGCCTAATTGCCTGCTTAATTGTCTGCTTAATTGCCTGCCTAATTAACTGCCTAATTGCCTGCCTGATTGCCTGCCTAATAAAATGCCTAATTGCCTGCCTAATAAAATGCCTAATTGCCTGCCTAATTACCTGTCTAATTGCCTGCTTAATAGCCTGCCTAATTAACTGCCTAAGTGACTACTTAATTGCCTGCCTAATTGCCTGCCTAATTAACTGCCTAATTGCCTGCCTTATTGCCTGCCTAATAAAATGCCTAATTGCCTGCTTAATTAACTGCCTTATTGCCTGCCTAAATATATGCCTAATTTACTGCCTAATTGCCTGCCTAATTGCTTGCCCAATTAACTTCCTTATTGACTGCCTAATTGCCTATCTTATTAACTGCCTGATAGCCTGCCTGATAGCCTGCCTTACTAACTGCCTAATTGCCTGCCTTATTGCCTGCCTGATTGCCTGTCTAATTAACTGCCTTATTGCCTGCCTAATTACCTGCTTAATTGCCTGCCTAATTGCCTGCCTTACTTACTGCCTTATTGCCAGCCTAATTATCTGCCTAATTTACTGCCTAATTAACTGCCTAATTGCCTGCCTAATTGCTTGCCTGCCTAATTGCCTGCTTAATTGCCTGCTTAATTGCCTGCCTATTTAACTGCCTAATTGGCTGCCTAATTGCCTGCCTAATTAACCGCCTAATTGCCTGCCTAACTTCCTGCCTCATTGCCTGCCTAATTGCCTGCCTTATTTCCTGCCTAATTAATTGCCTGATTGCCTGCCTATTTGCCTGCCTTATTGCCTGCCTAATTAACTGCTAAATTGCATGCCTAATTACCTGCCTGCCTAATTGCTTCCCTAATTAACTGTCTTATTTCCTGCCTAATTAACAGCCTAATTGCCTGCCTAATTAACTGCCTAATTGCATTGCGAATTGCCTGCCTTATTAACTGCCTAATTGCCTGCCTTATTAACTGCCTAATTGGCTGCCAAATTAACTGCCTACTTGCCTGCCTAATTGCCTGCCTAATTGCCTGCCTAATTGCCTGCCTAATTAAATGCCTAATTGCCTGCCTAATTAAATGCCTAACTGCCTGCCTAATTAAATGCCTAATTGCCTGCCTAATTATCTGCCTAATTGCCTCCCTAAACGCCTGCCTAATTAACTGCCTAATTGCTTGCCTAATTAACTGCCTAATTTCCTGCCTAATTAACTGCCTAATTTCCTGCCTAATTAAATGCCTAATTAACTGCCTAATTTCCTGCCTAATTATCTGCCTAATTGCCTGCCTAATTGCCTGCCTAATTGCCTCCCTAAACGCTTGCCTAATTAACTGCCTAATTGCCTGCCTAATTGCCTGCCTAATTGCCTGCCAAATTAAATGCCAAATTGCCTGCCTAATTAAATGCCTAATTGCCTGCCTAATTAACTTCCTAATTGCCTACTGAATTGCCTTCCTAATAAACTGCCTAATTGCCTGCCTAATTAACTGCCTAATTGCCTGCCTAATTAACTGCCTAATTGCCTGCTTAATTAACAGCCTTATTGCCTGCTTTATTGCCTGCCTAAGTAACTGCCTATCTGCCTGCCTAATTACCCGCCTAATTAACTGCCTTATTGCCTGCCTAATTGACTGCCTAATTATCTGCCTGATTGCCTGCCTAATTGCCTGCCTAAATGCTTGCCTTATTGCCTGCCTAATTGCCTGCCTAATTGCCTGCCTAATTGCCTGCCTAATTGCCTGCCTAATTGCCTCCCTAAATGCCTGCATAATTAACTGCCTAATTACCTGCTTAATTGCCTTCCTAATTAACTGCCTAATTGCCTGCCTAATTATCTGCCTAATTGCCTGCTTAATTAAGAGCCTTATTGCCTGCTTTATTGCCTGCCTAATTAACTGCCTATCTGCCTGCCTAATTACCCGCCTAATTAACTGCCTAATTGCCTGCCTAAATAACTGCCTAATTAACTGCCTAATTGCCTGCCTAATTAACTGCCTAATTAACTGCCTAATTGCCTGCCTAATTGCCTGCCTAATTGCCTGCCTAATTAACTGCCTTATCTCCTGCCTAATTGACTGCCTAATTGCCTGTCTTATTAACTGCCTAATTGCCTGCTTAATTAAGAGCCTTATTGCCTGCCTAATTGCCTGCCTAATTACCTGCCTAACTGGACGTTTAATTGCCTGCCTTATTGCCTGCCTAATTAATTGCATGCCTAATTGCCTACCTAATTAACTGCCTCATTAACTGCTAATTTATCTTCCTAATTGCCTGCCTAATTGACTAACTAATTGCCTGCCTATTTGCCTGCCTAATTAACTGCCTAATTGCATGCCTAATTAACAGCCTTATTGCCTGCCTTATTAACTGCCTAATTGGCTGCCAAATTAACTGCCTAATTAACTGCCTAATTTCCTGCCTAATTGCTTGCCTAATTAACTGCCTAATTGCCTGCCTAATTAACTGCCTAATTGCCTGCCTAATTAACTGCCGAATTGCCTGCCTAATTAAATGCGTAATTAACTGCCTAATTAACTGCCTAATTGCCTGCCTAATTGCCTCCCTAAACGCCTGCCTAATTAACTGCCTAATTGCCTGCCTAATTGCCTGCCAAATTAAATGCCAAATTGCCTGCCTAATTAAATGCCTAATTGCCTGCCTAATTAACTTCCTAATTGCCTGCTTAATTGCCTTCCTAATTAACTGCCTAGCTGCCTGCCTAATTAACTGCCTAATTGCCTGCCCAATTAACTGCCTAATTGCCTGCTTTTTAACAGCCTTATTGCCTGCTTTATTGCCTGCCTAAGTAACTGCCTATCTGCCTGCCTAATTACCCGCCTAATTAACTGCCTTATTGCCTGCCTAATTGACTGCCTAATTATCTGCCTGATTGCCTGCCTAATTGCCTGCCTAATTGCTTGCCTTATTGCCTGCCTAATTGCCTGCCTAATTGCCTGCCTAATTGCCTGCCTAATTGCCTGCCTAATTGCCTCCCTAAATGCCTGCATAATTAACTGCCTAATTGCCTGCCTATTTGCCTGCCTAATTAACTGCCTAATTGCATGCCTAATTAACAGCCTTATTGCCTGCCTTATTAACTGCCTAATTGGCTGCCAAATTAACTGCCTAATTAACTGCCTAATTTCCTGCCTAATTGCTTGCCTAATTAACTGCCTAATTGCCTGCCTAATTAACTGCCTAATTGCCTGCCTAATTAACTGCCGAATTGCCTGCCTAATTAAATGCGTAATTAACTGCCTAATTAACTGCCTAATTGCCTGCCTAATTGCCTCCCTAAACGCCTGCCTAATTAACTGCCTAATTGCCTGCCTAATTGCCTTCCAAATTAAATTCCAAATTGCCTGCCTAATTAAATGCCTAATTGCCTGCCTAATTAACTTCCTAATTTCCTGCCTCATTGCCTGCCTAATTGCTTGCCTTATTGCCTGCCTAATTGCCTGCTTAATTGTCTGCCTAAATAACTGCCTAATTGCCTGCCTAATTGCTGGCCTAATAAAATGCCTAATTGCCTGCCTAATTGCCTGCCTAATAAAATGCCTAATTGCCTGCCTAATTAACTGCCTAATTGCCTGCTTAATAGCCTGCCTGATTAACTGTTTAAGTGCCTACTTAATTACCTGCCTAATTGCCTGCCTAATTAACTGCCTAATTGCCTGCCTAATAAAATGCCTAATTGCCTGCCTAATTAAATGCCTTATTGCCTGCCTAACTATCTGCCTAATTTACTGCCTAATTTACTGCCTAATTAACTGCCTAATTGCCTGCCTAATTGCTTGCCCAATTAACTTCCTTATTGACTGCCTAATTGCCTGCCTTATTAACTGCCTGATAGCCTGCCTTACTAACTGCCTAATTGCCAGCCTTATTGCCTGCCTAATTGCCTGTCTAATTAACTGCTTATTGCCTGCCTAATTGCCTGCTTAATTGCCTACCTAATTGCCTGCATAACTAACTGCCTTATTGCCAGCCTAATTATCTGCCTAATTTACTGCCTAATTAACTGCCTAATTGCCTGCCTAATTGCTTGCCTGCCTAATTGAGTGCTTAATTGCCTGCCTAATTAACTGCCTAATTAGCTGCCTAATTGGCTGCCTAATTGCCTGCCTAACTGCCTGCCTAATTGCCTGCCTAATTGCCTGCCTTATTGCCTGCCTAATTAATTGTCTAATTAATTGCCTAATTGCGTGCCTAATTGCCTGCCTGATTGCCTGCCTATTTGCCTGCCTTATTGGCTGCCTAATTAACTGCTAAATTGCATGCCTAATTACCTGCCTGCCTAATTGCTTCCCTAATTTACTGTCTTATTGCCTGCTTAATTAACTGCCAAATTGCCTGCCTAATTAACTGTTTAATTGCCTGCCTAATTGCCCTGCGAATTGCCTGCCCTATTAACTGCCTAATTGCCTGCCTAATTAATTGCCTTATTTCCTGCCTAATTTACTGCCTAATTGCCTTCCTAATTGCCTGTCTTATTAACTGCTTAATTGACAGCTTAATTAACAGCCTAATTGCCTGCCTAATTAACTGCCTTATTTCGTGCCTAATTGACTGCCTAATTGCCTGCCTAATTGCCTGCCTAATTGCCTGGCTAATTGCCTGCTTATTAACAGCTTAATTGCCTGCATAATTAACAGCCTATCTGCCTGCCTAATTACCCGCCTAATTAACTGCCTAATTGTCTGCCTAATTAACTGCCTAATTGCCTGCTTAATTAATGCCTAATTGCCTGCCTAATTAACTGCCTAATTAACTGCCTAATTGCATGCCTAATTGCCTGCCTAATTAACTGCCTTATTTCCTGCCTAATTGACTGCCTAATTGCCTGTCATATTAACTGCCTAATTGCCTGCTTAATTAAGAGCCTAATTGCCTGCCTAATTACCTGCCTAACTGCCTGCCTAATTACCCGCCTAATTAACTGCCTAATTGCCTGCCTAAAAGCCTGCCTTATATCCTGCATAATTGCCTGCCTTATTGCCTGCCTAATTAATTGCATGCCTAATTGCCTACCTAATTAACTGCCTCATTAACTGCTTATTTATCTTCCTAATTGCCTGCCTAATTGACTAACTAATTGCCTGCCTATTTGCCTGCCTAATTGCATTCCTAATTAACAGCCTAATTGCCTGCCTTATTAACTGCCAAATTGCCTGCCAAATTAACTGCCTAAATGCCTGCCTAATTGCCTGCCGAATTGCCTGCCTAATTAACTGCCTAATTGCCTGCATAATTGCCTGCCTAATTGCCTGCCAAATTAAATGCCTAATTGCCTGCCTAATTAAATGCCTAATTGCCTGCCTAATTATCTGCCTAACTGCCTCCCTAAATGCCTGCCTAATTAACTGCCTAATTACCTGCCTAATTGCCTGCCTAATTAACTGCCTAATTGCCTGCCTAATTAACTGCCTGATTGCCTGCCTAATTAAATTCCTAATTAACTGCCTAATTTCCTGCCTAATTTCCTGCCTAATTAAATTCCAAATTGCCTGCCTAATTAAATGCCTAATTGCCTGCCTAATTAACTCCCTAATTGCCTGCCTAATTGCCTGCCTCATTAAATGCCAAATTGCCTGCCTAATTAAATGCCTAATTGCCTGCCTAATTAACTTCCTAATTGCCTGCTTAATTGCCTTCCTAAGTAACTGCCTAATTGCCTGCCTAATAAACTGCCTAATTGCCTGCCTAATTATCTGCCTAATTGCCTGCTTAATTAAGAACCTTATTGCCTGCTTTATTGCCTGCCTAATTAACTGCCTATCTGCCTGCCTAATTACCCGCCTAATTAACTGCCTATTTGCCTGCCTAATTAACTGCCTAATTAACTGCCTAATTGCCTGCCTAATTAACTGCCTAATTAACTGCCTAATTGCCTGCCTAATTGCCTGCCTAATTAACTGCCTTATCTCCTGCCTAATTGACTGCCTAATTGCCTGTCTTATTAACTGCCTAATTGCCTGCTTAATTAAGAGCCTTATTGCCTGCCTAATTACCTGCCTAATTACCTGCCTAACTGGACGCCTAATTGCCTGCCTTATTGCCTGCCTAATTAATTGCATGCCTAATTGCCTACCTAATTAACTGCCTCATTAATTGCTAATTTATCTTCCTAATTGCCTGCCTAATTGACTAACTAATTGCCTGCCTATTTGCCTGCCTAATTAACTGCCTAATTGCATGCCTAATTAACAGCCATATTGCCTGCCTTATTAACTGCCTAATTGGCTGCCAAATTAACTGCCTAATTGCCTGCCTAATTAACTGCCTAATTTCCTGCCTAATTGCTTGCCTAATTAACTGCCTAATTGCCTGCCTAATTAACTGCCTAATTGCCTGCCTAATTAAATGCCTAATTGCCTGCCTAATTAACTGCCTTATTTCCTGCCTAATTGACTGCCTAATTGCCTGTATTATTAACTGCCTAATTGCCTGCATAATAAAGAGCCTGATTGCCTGCCTAATTGCCTGCCTAATTAACTGCCTAACTGCCTGCCTAATTACCCGCCTAATTAACTGCCTAATTGCTGCCTAAAAGCCTGCCTTATTGCCTGCTTAATTGCCTGCCTTATTGCCTGCCTAACTAATTTCCTAATTGCATGCCTAATTGCCTACCTAATTAACTGCCTCATTAACTTCTTATTTTGTGCCTAATTGCCTGCTAATTGCCATCCTAATAAACTGCCAAATTTCCTGCCTAATTATCTGCCTAATTGCCTGCCTAATTGCCTGCCTAATAGCCTCCCTAAACGCCTGCCTTATTTACTGCCTAATTGCCTGCCTAATTGCCTGCCTAATTGCCTGCCAAATTAAATGCCAAATTGCCTGCCTAATTAAATGCCTAATTGCCTGCCTAATTAACTTCCTAATTGCCTGCTTAATTGCGTTCCTAATTAACTGCCTAATTGCCTGCCTAATTAACTGCTTAATTGCCTGTCTAATTAACTGCCTAATTGCCTGCTTAATTAAGAGCCTTATTGCCTGCCTAATTGCCTGCCTAATTAACTGCCTAACTGCCTGCCGAATTACCCGCCTAATTAACTGCCTAATTGCCTGCCTAAAAGCCTGCCTTATTGCCTGCTTAATTGCCTGCCTTATTGCCTGCCTAAATAATTGCATACCTAATTGCCTACCTAATTAAGTGCCTCATTAACTGCTTATTTATCTTCCTAATTGCCTGCCTAATTGACTAACTAATTGCCTGCCTAATTGCCTGCCTAATTAAATGCCTAATTGCCTGCCTAATTAAATGCCTAACTGCCTGCCTAATTAAATGCCTAACTGCCTGCCTAATTAAATGCCTAATTGCCTGCCTAATTATCTGCCTAATTGCCTCCCTAAACGCGTACCTAATTAACTGCCTAATTGCTTGCCTAATTAACTGCCTAATTTCCTGCCTAATTAACTGCCTAATTACCTGCCTAATTAAATGCCTAATTAACTGCCTAATTTCCTGCCTAATTATCTGCCTAATCGCCTGCCTAATTGCCTGCCTAATTGCCTGCCAAATTAAATGCCAAATTGCCTGCCTAATTAAATGCCTAATTGCCTGCCTAATTAACTTCCTAATTGCCTGCTAAATTGCCTTCCTAATTAACTGCCTAATTGCCTGCCTAATTAACTGCCTAATTGCTTGCTTAATTAACAGCCTTATGCATGCTTTATTGCCTGCCTAATTAACTGCCTATCTGCCTGCCTAATTACCCACCTAATTAACTTCCTTATTGCCTGCCTAATTGCCTGCCTTATTATCTGCCTAATTGCCTGCCTAATTGCCTGCCTAATTGCTTGCCTAATTGCCTGCCTAATTGCCTGCTTAATTGTCTGCTTAATTGCCTGCCTAATTAACTGCCTAATTGCCTGCCTGATTGCCTGCCTAATAAAATGCCTAATTGCCTTCCTAATTAACTGCCTAATTGCCTGCCTAATTAACTGCCTAATTGCCTTCCTAATTAACTGCCTAATTGCCTGCCTAATTAACTGCCTAATTGCCTGCCTAATTAACTGCCTAATTGCTTGCTTAATTAACAGCCTTATGCATGCTTTATTGCCTGCCTAATTAACTGCCTATCTGCCTGCCTAATTACCCACCTAATTAACTTCCTTATTGCCTGCCTAATTGCCTGCCTTATTATCTGCCTAATTGCCTGTCTAATTGCCTGCTTAATAGCCTGCCTAATTAACTGCCTAAGTGACTACTTAATTGCCTGCCTAATTGCCTGCCTAATTAACTGCCTAATTGCCTGCCTTATTGCCTGCCTAATAAAATGCCTAATTGCCTGCTTAATTAACTGCCTTATTGCCTGCCTAAATATATGCCTAATTTACTGCCTAATTGCCTGCCTAATTGCTTGCCCAATTAACTTCCTTATTGACTGCCTAATTGCCTATCTTATTAACTGCCTGATAGCCTGCCTTACTAACTGCCTAATTGCCTGCCTTATTGCCTGCCTGATTGCCTGTCTAATTAACTGCCTTATTGCCTGCCTAATTGCCTGCTTAATTGCCTGCCTAATTGCCTGCCTTACTTACTGCCTTATTGCCAGCCTAATTATCTGCCTAATTTACTGCCTAATTAACTGCCTAATTGCCTGCCTAATTGCTTGCCTGCCTAATTGCCTGCTTAATTGCCTGCTTAATTGCCTGCCTATTTAACTGCCTAATTGGCTGCCTAATTGCCTGCCTAATTAACCGCCTAATTGCCTGCCTAACTTCCTGCCTCATTGCCTGCCTAATTGCCTGCCTTATTTCCTGCCTAATTAATTGCCTGATTGCCTGCCTATTTGCCTGCCTTATTGCCTGCCTAATTAACTGCTAAATTGCATGCCTAATTACCTGCCTGCCTAATTGCTTCCCTAATTAACTGTCTTATTTCCTTCCTAATTAACAGCCTAATTGCCTGCCTAATTAACTGCCTAATTGCATTGCGAATTGCCTGCCTTATTAACTGCCTAATTGCCTGCCTTATTAACTGCCTAATTGGCTGCCAAATTAACTGCCTACTTGCCTGCCTAATTGCCTGCCTAATTGCCTGCCTAATTGCCTGCCTAATTAAATGCCTAATTGCCTGCCTAATTAAATGCCTAACTGCCTGCCTAATTAAATGCCTAATTGCCTGCCTAATTATCTGCCTAATTGCCTCCCTAAACGCCTGCCTAATTAACTGCCTAATTGCTTGCCTAATTAACTGCCTAATTTCCTGCCTAATTAACTGCCTAATTGCCTGCCTAATTAAATGCCTAATTAACTGCCTAATTTCCTGCCTAATTATCTGCCTAATTGCCTGCCTAATTGCCTGCCTAATTGCCTCCCTAAACGCTTGCCTAATTAACTGCCTAATTGCCTGCCTAATTGCCTGCCTAATTGCCTGCCAAATTAAATGCCAAATTGCCTGCCTAATTAAATGCCTAATTGCCTGCCTAATTAACTTCCTAATTGCCTACTGAATTGCCTTCCTAATAAACTGCCTAATTGCCTGCCTAATTAACTGCCTAATTGCCTGCCTAATTAACTGCCTAATTGCCTGCTTAATTAACAGCCTTATTGCCTGCTTTATTGCCTGCCTAAGTAACTGCCTATCTGCCTGCCTAATTACCCGCCTAATTAACTGCCTTATTGCCTGCCTAATTGACTGCCTAATTATCTGCCTGATTGCCTGCCTAATTGCCTGCCTAAATGCTTGCCTTATTGCCTGCCTAATTGCCTGCCTAATTGCCTGCCTAATTGCCTGCCTAATTGCCTGCCTAATTGCCTCCCTAAATGCCTGCATAATTAACTGCCTAATTACCTGCTTAATTGCCTTCCTAATTAACTGCCTAATTGCCTGCCTAATTATCTGCCTAATTGCCTGCTTAATTAAGAGCCTTATTGCCTGCTTTATTGCCTGCCTAATTAACTGCCTATCTGCCTGCCTAATTACCCGCCTAATTAACTGCCTAATTGCCTGCCTAAATAACTGCCTAATTAACTGCCTAATTGCCTGCCTAATTAACTGCCTAATTAACTGCCTAATTGCCTGCCTAATTGCCTGCCTAATTGCCTGCCTAATTAACTGCCTTATCTCCTGCCTAATTGACTGCCTAATTGCCTGTCTTATTAACTGCCTAATTGCCTGCTTAATTAAGAGCCTTATTGCCTGCCTAATTGCCTGCCTAATTACCTGCCTAACTGGACGTTTAATTGCCTGCCTTATTGCCTGCCTAATTAATTGCATGCCTAATTGCCTACCTAATTAACTGCCTCATTAACTGCTAATTTATCTTCCTAATTGCCTGCCTAATTGACTAACTAATTGCCTGCCTATTTGCCTGCCTAATTAACTGCCTAATTGCATGCCTAATTAACAGCCTTATTGCCTGCCTTATTAACTGCCTAATTGGCTGCCAAATTAACTGCCTAATTAACTGCCTAATTTCCTGCCTAATTGCTTGCCTAATTAACTGCCTAATTGCCTGCCTAATTAACTGCCTAATTGCCTGCCTAATTAACTGCCGAATTGCCTGCCTAATTAAATGCGTAATTAACTGCCTAATTAACTGCCTAATTGCCTGCCTAATTGCCTCTCTAAACGCCTGCCTAATTAACTGCCTAATTGCCTGCCTAATTGCCTGCCAAATTAAATGCCAAATTGCCTGCCTAATTAAATGCCTAATTGCCTGCCTAATTAACTTCCTAATTGCCTGCTTAATTGCCTTCCTAATTAACTGCCTAGCTGCCTGCCTAATTAACTGCCTAATTGCCTGCCCAATTAACTGCCTAATTGCCTGCTTTTTAACAGCCTTATTGCCTGCTTTATTGCCTGCCTAAGTAACTGCCTATCTGCCTGCCTAATTACCCGCCTAATTAACTGCCTTATTGCCTGCCTAATTGACTGCCTAATTATCTGCCTGATTGCCTGCCTAATTGCCTGCCTAATTGCTTGCCTTATTGCCTGCCTAATTGCCTGCCTAATTGCCTGCCTAATTGCCTGCCTAATTGCCTGCCTAATTGCCTCCCTAAATGCCTGCATAATTAACTTCCTAATTGCCTGCCTATTTGCCTGCCTAATTAACTGCCTAATTGCATGCCTAATTAACAGCCTTATTGCCTGCCTTATTAACTGCCTAATTGGCTGCCAAATTAACTGCCTAATTAACTGCCTAATTTCCTGCCTAATTGCTTGCCTAATTAACTGCCTAATTGCCTGCCTAATTAACTGCCTAATTGCCTGCCTAATTAACTGCCGAATTGCCTGCCTAATTAAATGCGTAATTAACTGCCTAATTAACTGCCTAATTGCCTGCCTAATTGCCTCCCTAAACGCCTGCCTAATTAACTGCCTAATTGCCTGCCTAATTGCCTTCCAAATTAAATGCCAAATTGCCTGCCTAATTATATGCCTAATTGCCTGCCTAATTAACTTCCTAATTGCCTGCCTCATTGCCTGCCTAATTGCTTGCCTTATTGCCTGCCTAATTGCCTGCTTAATTGTCTGCCTAAATAACTGCCTAATTGCCTGCCTAATTGCTGGCCTAATAAAATGCCTAATTGCCTGCCTAATTGCCTGCCTAATAAAATGCCTAATTGCCTGCCTAATTAACTGCCTAATTGCCTGCTTAATAGCCTGCCTGATTAACTGTTTAAGTGCCTACTTAATTACCTGCCTAATTGCCTGCCTAATTAACTGCCTAATTGCCTGCCTAATAAAATGCCTAATTGCCTGCCTAATTAAATGCCTTATTGCCTGCCTAACTATCTGCCTAATTTACTGCCTAATTTACTGCCTAAATAACTGCCTAATTGCCTGCCTAATTGCTTGCCCAATTAACTTCCTTATTGACTGCCTAATTGCCTGCCTTATTAACTGCCTGATAGCCTGCCTTACTAACTGCCTAATTGCCAGCCTTATTGCCTGCCTAATTGCCTGTCTAATTAACTGCTTATTGCCTGCCTAATTGCCTGCTTAATTGCCTACCTAATTGCCTGCATAACTAACTGCCTTATTGCCAGCCTAATTATCTGCCTAATTTACTGCCTAATTAACTGCCTAATTGCCTGCCTAATTGCTTGCCTGCCTAATTGAGTGCTTAATTGCCTGCCTAATTAACTGCCTAATTAGCTGCATAATTGGCTGCCTAATTGCCTGCCTAACTGCCTGCCTAATTGCCTGCCTAATTGCCTGCCTTATTGCCTGCCTAATTAATTGTCTAATTAATTGCCTAATTGCGTGCCTAATTGCCTGCCTGATTGCCTGCCTATTTGCCTGCCTTATTGCCTGCCTAATTAACTGCTAAATTGCATGCCTAATTACCTGCCTGCCTAATTGCTTCCCTAATTTACTGTCTTATTGCCTGCTTAATTAACTGCCAAATTGCCTGCCTAATTAACTGTTTAATTGCCTGCCTAATTGCCCTGCGAATTGCCTGCCCTATTAACTGCCTAATTGCCTGACTAATTAATTGCCTTATTTCCTGCCTAATTTACTGCCTAATTGCCTTCCTAATTGCCTGTCTTATTAACTGCCTAATTGACAGCTTAATTAACAGCCTAATTGCCTGCCTAATTAACTGCCTTATTTCGTGCCTAATTGACTGCCTAATTGCCTGCCTAATTGCCTGCCTAATTGCCTGGCTAATTGCCTGCTTATTAACAGCTTAATTGCCTGCATAATTAACAGCCTATCTGCCTGCCTAATTACCCGCCTAATTAACTGCCTAATTGTCTGCCTAATTAACTGCCTAATTGCCTGCTTAATTAATGCCTAATTGCCTGCCTAATTAACTGCCTAATTAACTGCCTAATTGCATGCCTAATTGCCTGCCTAATTAACTGCCTTATTTCCTGCCTAATTGACTGCCTAATTGCCTGTCATATTAACTGCCTAATTGCCTGCTTAATTAAGAGCCTAATTGCCTGCCTAATTACCTGCCTAACTGCCTGCCTAATTACCCGCCTAATTAACTGCCTAATTGCCTGCCTAAAAGCCTGCCTTATATCCTGCATAATTGCCTGCCTTATTGCCTGCCTAATTAATTGCATGCCTAATTGCCTACCTAATTAACTGCCTCATTAACTGCTTATTTATCTTCCTAATTGCCTGCCTAATTGACTAACTAATTGCCTGCCTATTTGCCTGCCTAATTGCATTCCTAATTAACAGCCTAATTGCCTGCCTTATTAACTGCCTAATTGCCTGCCAAATTAACTGCCTAATTGCCTGCCTAATTGCCTGCCGAATTGCCTGCCTAATTAACTGCCTAATTGCCTGCATAATTGCCTGCCTAATTGCCTGCCAAATTAAATGCCTAATTGCCTGCCTAATTAAATGCCTAATTGCCTGCCTAATTAACTGCCTAACTGCCTCCCTAAATGCCTGCCTAATTAACTGCCTAATTACCTGCCTAATTGCCTGCCTAATTAACTGCCTAATTGCCTGCCTAATTAACTGCCTGATTGCCTGCCTAATTAAATTCCTAATTAACTGCCTAATTTCCTGCCTAATTGCCTGCCTAATTAAATTCCAAATTGCCTGCCTAATTAAATGCCTAATTGCCTGCCTAATTAACTCCCTAATTGCCTGCCTAATTGCCTGCCTCATTAAATGCCAAATTGCCTGCCTAATTAAATGCCTAATTGCCTGCCTAATTAACTTCCTAATTGCCTGCTTAATTGCCTTCCTAAGTAACTGCCTAATTGCCTGCCTAATTAACTGCCTAATTGCCTGCCTAATTATCTGCCTAATTGCCTGCTTAATTAAGAACCTTATTGCCTGCTTTATTGCCTGCCTAATTAACTGCCTATCTGTCTGCCTAATTACCCGCCTAATTAACTGCCTATTTGCCTGCCTAATTAACTGCCTAATTAACTGCCTAATTGCCTGCCTAATTAACTGCCTAATTAACTGCCTAATTGCCTGCCTAATTGCCTGCCTAATTAACTGCCTTATCTCCTGCCTAATTGACTGCCTAATTGCCTGTCTTATTAACTGCCTAATTGCCTGCTTAATTAAGAGCCTTATTGCCTGCCTAATTACCTGCCTAATTACCTGCCTAACTGGACGCCTAATTGCCTGCCTTATTGCCTGCCTAATTAATTGCATGCCTAATTGCCTACCTAATTAACTGCCTCATTAATTGCTAATTTATCTTCCTAATTGCCTGCCTAATTGACTAACTAATTGCCTGCCTATTTGCCTGCCTAATTAACTGCCTAATTGCATGCCTAATTAACAGCCATATTGCCTGCCTTATTAACTGCCTAATTGGCTGCCAAATTAACTGCCTAATTGCCTGCCTAATTAACTGCCTAATTTCCTGCCTAATTGCTTGCCTAATTAACTGCCTAATTGCCTGCCTAATTAACTGCCTAATTGCCTGCCTAATTAAATGCCTAATTGCCTGCCTAATTAACTGCCTTATTTCCTGCCTAATTGACTGCCTAATTGCCTGTATTATTAACTGCCTAATTGCCTGCATAATAAAGAGCCTGATTGCCTGCCTAATTTCCTGCCTAATTAACTGCCTAACTGCCTGCCTAATTACCCGCCTAATTAACTGCCTAATTGCTGCCTAAAAGCCTGCCTTATTGCCTGCTTAATTGCCTGCCTTATTGCCTGCCTAACTAATTTCCTAATTGCATGCCTAATTGCCTACCTAATTAACTGCCTCATTAACTTCTTATTTTGTGCCTAATTGCCTGCTAATTGCCATCCTAATAAACTGCCAAATTTCCTGCCTAATTATCTGCCTAATTGCCTGCCTAATTGCCTGCCTAATAGCCTCCCTAAACGCCTGCCTTATTTACTGCCTAATTGCCTGCCTAATTGCCTGCCAAATTAAATGCCAAATTGCCTGCCTAATTAAATGCCTAATTGCCTGCCTAATTAACTTCCTAATTGCCTGCTTAATTGCGTTCCTAATTAACTGCCTAATTGCCTGCCTAATTAACTGCCTAATTGCCTGCCTAATTAACTGCCTAATTGCCTGCTTAATTAAGAGCCTTATTGCCTGCCTAATTGCCTGCCTAATTAACTGCCTAACTGCCTGCCGAATTACCCGCCTAATTAACTGCCTAATTGCCTGCCTAAAAGCCTGCCTTATTGCCTGCTTAATTGCCTGCCTTATTGCCTGCCTAAATAATTGCATGCCTAATTGCCTACCTAATTAAGTGCCTCATTAACTGCTTATTTATCTTCCTAATTGCCTGCCTAATTGACTAACTAATTGCCTGCCTAATTGCCTGCCTAATTAAATGCCTAATTGCCTGCCTAATTAAATGCCTAACTGCCTGCCTAATTAAATGCCTAACTGCCTGCCTAATTAAATGCCTAATTGCCTGCCTAATTATCTGCCTAATTGCCTCCCTAAACGCGTACCTAATTAACTGCCTAATTGCTTGCCCAATTAACTGCCTAATTTCCTGCCTAATTAACTGCCTAATTGCCTGCCTAATTAAATGCCTAATTAACTGCCTAATTTCCTGCCTAATTATCTGCCTAATCGCCTGCCTAATTGCCTGCCTAATTGCCTGCCAAATTAAATGCCAAATTGCCTGCCTAATTAAATGCCTAATTGCCTGCCTAATTGCCTGCCTAATTAACTGCCTAATTGCCTTCCTAATTAACTGCCTAATTGCCTGCCTAATTAACTGCCTAATTGCCTGCCTAATTAACTGCCTAATTGCTTGCTTAATTAACAGCCTTATGCATGCTTTATTGCCTGCCTAATTAACTGCCTATCTGCCTGCCTAATTACCCACCTAATTAACTTCCTTATTGCCTGCCTAATTGCCTGCCTTATTATCTGCCTAATTGCCTGCCTAATTGCCTGCCTAATTGCTTGCCTAATTGCCTGCCTAATTGCCTGCTTAATTGTCTGCTTAATTGCCTGCCTAATTAACTGCCTAATTGCCTGCCTGATTGCCTGCCTAATAAAATGCCTAATTGCCTGCCTAATAAAATGCCTAATTGCCTGCCTAATTACCTGTCTAATTGCCTGCTTAATAGCCTGCCTAATTAACTGCCTAAGTGACTACTTAATTGCCTGCCTAATTGCCTGCCTAATTAACTGCCTAATTGCCTGCCTTATTGCCTGCCTAATAAAATGCCTAATTGCCTGCTTAATTAACTGCCTTATTGCCTGCCTAAATATATGCCTAAATTACTGCCTAATTGCCTGCCTAATTGCTTGCCCAATTAACTGCCTTATTGACTGCCTAATTGCCTATCTTATTAACTGCCTGATAGCCTGCCTGATAGCCTGCCTTACTAACTGCCTAATTGCCTGCCTTATTGCCTGCCTGATTGCCTGTCTAATTAACTGCCTTATTGCCTGCCTAATTGCCTGCTTAATTGCCTGCCTAATTGCCTGCCTTACTAACTGCCTTATTGCCAGCCTAATTATCTGCCTAATTTACTGCCTAATTAACTGCCTAATTGCCTGCCAAATTGCTTGCCTGCCTAATTGCCTGCTTAATTGCCTGCTTAATTGCCTGCCTAATTAACTGCCTAATTGGCTGCCTAACTGCCTGCCTAATTAACCGCCTAATTGCCTGCCTAACTTCCTGCCTCATTGCCTGCCTAATTGCCTGCCTTATTGCCTCCCTAATTAATTGCCTGATTGCCTGCCTATTTGCCTGCCTTATTGCCTGCCTAATTAACTGCTAAATTGCATGCCTAATTACCTGCCTGCCTAATTGCTTCCCTAATTAACTGTCTTATTTCCTGCCTAATTAACAGCCTAATTGCCTGCCTAATTAACTGCCTAATTGCATTGCGAATTGCCTGCCTTATTAACTGCCTAATTGCCTGCCTTATTAACTGCCTAATTGGCTGCCAAATTAACTGCCTACTTGCCTGCCTAATTGCCTGCCTAATTGCCTGCCTAATTGCCTGCCTAATTAAATGCCTAATTGCCTGCCTAATTAAATGCCTAACTGCCTGCCTAATTAAATGCCTAATTGCCTGCCTAATTATCTGCCTAATTGCCTCCCTAAACGCCTGCCTAATTAACTGCCTAATTGCTTGCCAAATTAACTGCCTAATTTCCTGCCTAATTAACTGCCTAATTGCCTGCCTAATTAAATGCCTAATTAACTGCCTAATTTCCTGCCTAATTATCTGCCTAATTGCCTGCCTAATTGCCTGCCTAATTGCCTCCCTAAACGCTTGCCTAATTAACTGCCTAATTGCCTGCCTAATTGCCTGCCTAATTGCCTGCCAAATTAAATGCCAAATTGCCTGCCTAATTAAATGCCTAATTGCCTGCCTAATTAACTTCCTAATTGCCTACTGAATTGCCTTCCTAATAAACTGCCTAATTGCCTGCCTAATTAACTGCCTAATTGCCTGCTTAATTAACAGACTTATTGCCTGCTTTATTGCCTGCCTAAGTAACTGCCTATCTGCCTGAATAATTACCCGCCTAATTAACTGCCTTATTGCCTGCCTAATTGCCTGCCTAATTATCTGCCTGATTGCCTGCCTAATTGCCTGCCTAATTGCTTGCCTTATTGCCTGCCTAATTGCCTGCCTAATTGCCTGCCTAATTGCCTGCCTAATTGCCTGCCTAATTGCCTCCCTAAATGCCTGCATAATTAACTGCCTAATTACCTGCTTATTTGCCTTCCTAATTAACTGCCTAATTGCCTGCCTAATTAACTGCCTAATTGCCTGCCTAATTAACTGCCTAATTGCCTGCCTAATGATCTGCCTAATTGCCTGCTTAAATTAAGAGCCTTATTGCCTGCTTTATTGCCTGCCTAATTAACTGCCTATCTGCCTGCCTAATTACCCGCCTAATTAACTGCCTTATTGCCTGCCTAATTGCCTGCCTAATTATCTGCCTATTTGCCTGACTCATTGCTTGCTTAATTGCTTGCCTAATTGCCTGCCTAATTGCCTGCTTAATTGTCTGCTTAATTGCCTGCCTAATTAACTGCTTAATTGCCTGCCAAAGTGCCTGCCTAATAAAATGCCTAATTGCCTGCCTAATTGCCTGCCTAATAAATTGCCTAATTGCCTGCCTAATTAACTGCCTAAGTGCCTGCTTAATAGCCTGCCTAATTAACTGCCTAAGTTCCTACTTAATTGCCTGCCTAATTGCCTGCCTAATTAACTGCCTAATTGCTTGCCTAATTGCCTGTCTAAATGCCTTTTTAATTGCCTGCCTAATTGCCTGCTAATTGCCTGCCTAATTGCCTGCCTAATAACTGCCTAATTGCCTGCCTAATTAACTGCCTAATTGCCTGCCTAATTAACTGCCTAATTGCCTGCATAATTGCCTTTTTAATAGCCTGCCTAATTAACTGCCTTATTGACTGCTTAATTGCCTGCCTAATTGCCTGCCTAATTAACTGCCTAATTACCTTCCTAATTGCCTGCCTTATTAACTGCCTAATTACCTGCCTAATTAACTGCCTAATTGCTTGCCTAAATAACTGCCTAATTGCCTGCCTTATTATCTGACTAATTGCCTGCCTAATTGCCTGCCTAATTACCTGTCTATCTACCCGCCTAACTGCCTGCCTTATTGCCTTCCTAATTGCCTGCCTAATTGCCTGCCTTATTGCCTGCCTAATAATTGCCTAATTAATTGCCTAATTGAGTGTATATTTGCCTGCCTAATTGCCTGCCTAATTAACTGCCTAATTGCTTGCCTAATTGCCTGTCTAAGTGCCAGGCTAATTGCCTGCCTTATTGCCTGCCTAATTAATTGCCTAATTGAGTTAATTTTTGCCTACCTGCCTAATTGCCTACCTGCCTAATTGCATTCCTAGTGCCTGCTTAATACCTGCCTAATTGCCTGCCTAATTAACTGCCTATTTGCCTGCTTAATTGCCTGCCTATTTGCCTGCCTTATTAACTGACTAATTGCTTGCCTAATTGCCTGTCTAAATGCCAGGCTAATTGCCTGCCTAATTGCCTGCCTTATTCTCTGCCTAATTGCCTGCCTAATTGTCTGCATGCTCAATTGCCTGCATAATTGCCTGCCTAATTCCCTGCTTGTCTTCCTGCCTAATTAACTGCCTTATTGCTTGCCTAATTGCCTGTCTAATTGCCAGTCTTTTTGCCTGCCGAATTGCCTGCCTAATTAACTGCCTAATTGCCTGCCTAATAGCCTTTCTAATTACCTGCCTTATTGTTTGCCAAATTAACTGCCTAATTGCCTGCCTAATTAACTGCCTAATTGCCTGCCTAATTGCCTGCCTAATTGCCTGCCTATTTGCCTGCCTTATTGCCTGCCTAACTAATTTCCTAATTGCATGCCTAATTGCCTACCTAATTAACTGCCTCATTAACTGCTTATTTTGTGCCTAATTGCCTGCCTAATTGCCATCCTAATAAACTGCCAAATTTCCATCCTAATTATCTGCCTAATTGCCTGCCTAATTGCCTGCCTAATAGCCTCCCTAAACGCCTGCCTTATTTATTGCCTAATTGCCTGCCTAATTGCCTGCCTAATTGCCAGCCAAATTAAATGCCAAATTGCCTGCCTAATTAAATGCCTAATTGCCTGCCTAATTAACTTCCTAATTGCCTGCTTAATTGCCTTCCTAATTAACTGCCTAATTGCCTGCCTAATTAACTGCCTAATTGCCTGCCTAATTAACTGCCTAATTGCCTGCTTAATTAAGAGCCTTATTGCCTGCCTAATTGCCTGCCTAATTAACTGCCTAACTGCCTGCCGAATTACCCGCCTAATTAACTGCCCAATTGCCTGCCTAAAAGCCTGCCTTATTGCCTGCTTAATTGCCTGCCTTATTGCCTGCCTAAATCATTGCATGCCTAATTGCCTACCTAATTAAGTGCCTCATAAACTGCTTATTTATCTTCCTAATTGCCTGCCTAATTGACTAACTAATTGCCTGCCTAATTAAATGCCTAATTGCCTGCCTAATTAAATGCCTAACTGCCTGCCTTATTAAATGCCTAACTGCCTGCCTAATTAAATGCCTAATTGCCTGCCTAATTATCTGCCTTATTGCCTCCCTAAACGCCTGCCTAATTAACTGCCTAATTGCTTGCCTAATTAACTGCCTAATTTCCTGCCTAATTAACTGCCTAATTGCCTGCCTAATTAAATGCCTAATTAACTGCCTAATTTCCTGCCTAATTATCTGCCTAATTGCCTGCCTAATTGCCTGCCTAATTGCCTGCCTAATTGCCTGCCAAATTAAATGCCAAATTGCCAGCCTAATTAAATGCCTAATTGCCTGCCTAATTAACTTCCTAATTGCCTGCTTAATTGCCTTCCTAATTAACTGCCTAAATGCCTGCCTAATTAACTGCCTAATTGCCTTCCTAATTAACTGCCTAATTGCCTGCCTAATTAACTGCCTAATTGCCTGCTTAATTAACAGCCTTATGCCTGCTTTATTGCCTGCCTAATTAACTGCCTATCTGCCTGCCTATTTACCCGCCTAATTAACTGCCTTATTGCCTGCCTAATTGCCTGCCTAATTATCTGCCTAATTGCCTGCCTAATTGCCTGCCAATTGCTTGCCTAATTGCCTAAATAACAGCCTGCCTAATTGCCTTGCGAATTGCCTGCCTTATTAACTGCCTAATTGCCTGCCTTATTAACTGCCTTATTTCCTGCCTAATTGACTGCCAAATTGCCTTCCTAATTGCATGTCTTATTAACTGCCTAATTGACAGCTTAATTAACAGCCTAATTGCCTGCATAATTGCCAACCTAATTGCCTGCCTAATTAACTGCCTTATTTCGTGCCTAATTGCCTGCCTAATTGCCATCCTAATAAACTGCCTTATTGCCAGCCTAATTGCCTGCCTAATTAACTGCCTAATTGCCTGCTTAATTAACTGCCTAATTAACTGCCTAATTGCCTGCCTAATTAACTGCCTAATTGCCTGCCTAATTGCCTGCCTAATTAACTGCCTAATTAACTGCCTAATTAACTGCCTAATTAACTGCCTAATTAACTGCCTAATTGCCTGCCTAATTAACTGCCTTATTTCCTGCCTAATTGACTGCCTAATTGCCTGTCTTATTAACTGCCTAATTGCCTGCTTAATTAAGAGCCTGATTGCCTGCCTAATTGCCTGCCTAATTAACTGCCTAACTGCCTGCCTAATTACCCGCCTAATTAACTGCCTAATTGCCTGCCTAAAAGCCTGCCTTATTGCCTGCTTAATTGCCTGCCTTATTGCCTGCCTAATTAATTGTCTAATTGCATGCCTAATTGCCTACCTAATTAACTGCCTTATTAACTGCTTATTTCGTGCCTAATTTCCTGCCGAGTTGCCATCCTAATAAACTGCCTAATTTCCTGCCTAATTATCTGCCTAACTGCCTGCCTAATTGCCTGCCTAATAGCCTCCTTAAACGCCTGCCTTATTAACTGCCTAATTGCCTGCCTAATTGCCTGCCTAATTGCCTGCCTAATTGCCTGCCTAATTGCCTGCCAAATTAAATGCCAAATTGCCTGCCTAATTAAATGCCTAATTGCCTGCTTAATTGCCTGCCTAATTGCCTGCCTAATTAAATGCCTAATTGCCTGCATAATAAAATGCCTAATTGCCTGCCTAATTAACTGCCTTATTGCCTTCCTAATTATCTGCTTACTTTACTGCCTAATTAACTGCCTAATTGCTTGCCTGCCTAATTGCCTGCTTAATTGCCTGCCTAATTGCCTGCCTAATTAACTGCCTAATTGGCTGCCCAATTTCCTGCCTAATTAACTGCCTAATTGCCTGCCTAATTAACTGCCAAATAACTGCATAATTGCCTGCCTAATTATTTTTCCTAATTGCCTGCCTAATTGGCTGCCCAATTGCCTGCCTAATTAACTGCCTAATTGCCTGCCTAATTAACTGCCAAATTAACTGCCTAATTGCCTGCCTAATTATTTTTCATAATTGCCTGCCAAATTGCCTGCCTAACTGCCTGCCTAATTGGCTGCCTAATTGCCTGCCTAATTGGCTGCCTAATTGCCTGCCTTATTGCCTGCCTAATTAATTGCCTAATTAATTGCCTAATTGCGTGCCTAATTGCCCTGCCTGATTGCCTGCCTATTTGCCTGCCTTATTGCCTGCCTAATTAACTGCCAAATTGCATGCCTGATTACCTGCCTGCCTAATTGCTTCCCTAATTAACTCTCTTATTGCCTGCTTAATTAACTGCCTAATTGCCTGCCTAATTAACTGTCTATTTGCCTGCCTAATTAACTGTTTAATTGCCTGCCTAATTGCCTGCCTAACTGCCTGCCTAATTGCCTTGCGAATTGCCTGCCTTATTAACTGCCTAATTGCCTGCCTAATTAACTGCCTTATTTCCTGCCTAATTGACTCCCTAATTGCCTTCCTAATTGCCTGTCTTATTAACTGCCTAATTGACAGCTTAATTAACAGCCTAATTGCCTGCCTAATTGCCAGCCTAATTAACTGCCTTATTTCGTGCCTAATGGACTGCCTAATTGCCTGCCTAATTGACTGCCTAAATGCCTGCCTAATTGCCTGCTTAATTAACAGCTTAATTGCCTGCCTAATTAACTGCCTATCTGCCTGCCTAATTACCCGCCTAATAACTGCCTAATTACCTGCCTAATTGCCATCCTAATAAACTGCCTTATTGCCTGCCTAATTGCCTGCCTAATTGCCTGCCTAATTAACTGCCTAATTGCCTGCCTAATTAACTGCCTAATTGCCTGCATAATTAACTGTCTATTTGCCTGCCTAATTAACGGTTTAATTGCCTGCCAAATTGCCTGCCTAATTGCCTGCCTAACTGCCTGCCGAATTGCCTTGCGAATTGCCTGCCTTATTAACTGCCTAATTGCCTGCCTAATTAACTGCCTTATTTCCTGCCTAATTGACTCCCTAATTGCCTTCCTAATTGCCTGTCTTATTAACTGCCTAATTGCCTGCTTAATTAACAGCTTAATTGCCTGCCTAATTAACTGCCTATCTGCCTGCCTAATTACCCGCCTAATAACTGCCTAATTACCTGCCTAATTGCCATCCTAATAAACTGCCTTATTGCCTGCCTAATTGCCTGCCTAATTGCCTGCCTAATTAACTGCCTAATTGCCTGCCTAATTAACTGCCTAATTGCCTGCATAATTAACTGTCTATTTGCCTGCCTAATTAACGGTTTAATTGCCTGCCAAATTGCCTGCCTAATTGCCTGCCTAACTGCCTGCCGAATTGCCTTGCGAATTGCCTGCCTTATTAACTGCCTAATTGCCTGCCTAATTAACTGCCTTATTTCCTGCCTAATTGACTCCCTAATTGCCTTCCTAATTGCCTCTCTTATTAACTGCTTAATTGCCTGCTTAATTAAGAACCTTATTGCCTGCCTAATTGCCTGCCTAATTAACTGCCTAACTGCCTGCCTAATTACGCGCCTAATTAACTGCCCTAATTGCCTGCCTAAAAGCCTGCCTTATTGCCTGCTTAATTGCCTGCCTTATTGCCTGCCTAATTAATTGCCTAATTGCATGCCTAATTGCCTACCTAATTAACTGCCTCATTAACTGCTTATTTATCTTCCTAATTGCCTGCCTAATTGACTAACTAATTGCCTGCCTATTTGCCTGCCTAATAAGCTGCCTAATTGCCTGCCTAATTGCCTGCCTAATTACCTGCCTAATTAACTGCATAATTGCCTGCCTAATTAACTGCCTAATTGCCTGCTTAATTTACTGCCTAATTAACTGCCTAATTTCCTGCCTAATTGCCTGCCTAATTAACTACCTTATTTCCTGCCTAATTGCCTGCCTAATTGCATGCCTAATGGCCTGCCTAAATGCCTGCCTAATTAAATGCCTAATTGCCTGCCTAATTAAATGCCTAATTGCCTGCCTAATTATTTGCTTAATTGCCTCCCTAAACGCCTGCCTAATTAACTGCCTAATATCCTAGCCTAATTGCCTGCCTAAATATCTGCCTAATTGCCTGCCTAATTAAATGCCTTATTGCCTGCCTAACTATCTGCCTAATTTACTGCCTAATTTACTGCCTAAATAACTGCCTAATTGCCTGCCTAATTGCTTGCCCAATTAACTTCCTTATTGACTGCCTAATTGCCTGCCTTATTAACTGCCTGATAGCCTGCCTTACTAACTGCCTAATTGCCAGCCTTATTGCCTGCCTAATTGCCTGTCTAATTAACTGCTTATTGCCTGCCTAATTGCCTGCTTAATTGCCTACCTAATTGCCTGCATAACTAACTGCCTTATTGCCAGCCTAATTATCTGCCTAATTTACTGCCTAATTAGCTGCATAATTGGCTGCCTAATTGCCTGCCTAACTGCCTGCCTAATTGCCTGCCTAATTGCCTGCCTTATTGCCTGCCTAATTAATTGTCTAATTAATTGCCTAATTGCGTGCCTAATTGCCTGCCTGATTGCCTGCCTATTTGCCTGCCTTATTGCCTGCCTAATTAACTGCTAAATTGCATGCCTAATTACCTGCCTGCCTAATTGCTTCCTAATTTACTGTCTTATTGCCTGCTTAATTAACTGCCAAATTGCCTGCCTAATTAACTGTTTAATTGCCTGCCTAATTGCCCTGCGAATTGCCTGCCCTATTAACTGCCTAATTGCCTGACTAATTAATTGCCTTATTTCCTGCCTAATTTACTGCCTAATTGCCTTCCTAATTGCCTGTCTTATTAACTGCCTAATTGACAGCTTAATTAACAGCCTAATTGCCTGCCTAATTAACTGCCTTATTTCGTGCCTAATTGACTGCCTAATTGCCTGCCTAATTGCCTGCCCTAATTGCCTGGCTAATTGCCTGCTTATTAACAGCTTAATTGCCTGCATAATTAACAGCCTATCTGCCTGCCTAATTACCCGCCTAATTAACTGCCTAATTGTCTGCCTAATTAACTGCCTAATTGCCTGCTTAATTAATGCCTAATTGCCTGCCTAATTAACTGCCTAATTAACTGCCTAATTGCATGCCTAATTGCCTGCCTAATTAACTGCCTTATTTCCTGCCTAATTGACTGCCTAATTGCCTGTCATATTAACTGCCTAATTGCCTGCTTAATTAAGAGCCTAATTGCCTGCCTAATTACCTGCCTAACTGCCTGCCTAATTACCCGCCTAATTAACTGCCTAATTGCCTGCCTAAAAGCCTGCCTTATATCCTGCATAATTGCCTGCCTTATTGCCTGCCTAATTAATTGCATGCCTAATTGCCTACCTAATTAACTGCCTCATTAACTGCTTATTTATCTTCCTAATTGCCTGCCTAATTGACTAACTAATTGCCTGCCTATTTGCCTGCCCTAATTGCATTCCTAATTAACAGCCTAATTGCCTGCCTTATTAACTGCCTAATTGCCTGCCAAATTAACTGCCTAATTGCCTGCCTAATTGCCTGCCGAATTGCCTGCCTAATTAACTGCCTAATTGCCTGCATAATTGCCTGCCTAATTGCCTGCCAAATTAAATGCCTAATTGCCTGCCTAATTAAATGCCTAATTGCCTGCCTAATTAACTGCCTAACTGCCTCCCTAAATGCCTGCCTAATTAACTGCCTAATTACCTGCCTAATTGCCTGCCTAATTAACTGCCTAATTGCCTGCCTAATTAACTGCCTGATTGCCTGCCTAATTAAATTCCTAATTAACTGCCTAATTTCCTGCCTAATTGCCTGCCTAATTAAATTCCAAATTGCCTGCCTAATTAAATGCCTAATGTGGCCTGGCCTAATTAACTCCCTAATTGCCTGCCTAATTGCCTGCCTCATTAAATGCCAAATTGCCTGCCTAATTAAATGCCTAATTGCCTGCCTAATTAACTTCCTAATTGCCTGCTTAATTGCCTTCCTAAGTAACTGCCTAATTGCCTGCCTAATTAACTGCCTAATTGCCTGCCTAATTATCTGCCTAATTGCCTGCTTAATTAAGAACCTTATTGCCTGCTTTATTGCCTGCCTAATTAACTGCCTATCTGTCTGCCTAATTACCCGCCTAATTAACTGCCTATTTGCCTGCCTAATTAACTGCCTAATTAACTGCCTAATTGCCTGCCTAATTAACTGCCTAATTAACTGCCTAATTGCCTGCCTAATTGCCTGCCTAATTAACTGCCTTATCTCCTGCCTAATTGACTGCCTAATTGCCTGTCTTATTAACTGCCTAATTGCCTGCTTAATTAAGAGCCTTATTGCCTGCCTAATTACCTGCCTAATTACCTGCCTAACTGGACGCCTAATTGCCTGCCTTATTGCCTGCCTAATTAATTGCATGCCTAATTGCCTACCTAATTAACTGCCTCATTAATTGCTAATTTATCTTCCTAATTGCCTGCCTAATTGACTAACTAATTGCCTGCCTATTTGCCTGCCTAATTAACTGCCTAATTGCATGCCTAATTAACAGCCATATTGCCTGCCTTATTAACTGCCTAATTGGCTGCCAAATTAACTGCCTAATTGCCTGCCTAATTAACTGCCTAATTTCCCTGCCTAATTGCTTGCCTAATTAACTGCCTAATTGCCTGCCTAATTAACTGCCTAATTGCCTGCCTAATTAAATGCCTAATTGCCTGCCTAATTAACTGCCTTATTTCCTGCCTAATTGACTGCCTAATTGCCTGTATTATTAACTGCCTAATTGCCTGCATAATAAAGAGCCTGATTGCCTGCCTAATTTCCTGCCTAATTAACTGCCTAACTGCCTGCCTAATTACCCGCCTAATTAACTGCCTAATTGCTGCCTAAAAGCCTGCCTTATTGCCTGCTTAATTGCCTGCCTTATTGCCTGCCTAACTAATTTCCTAATTGCATGCCTAATTGCCTACCTAATTAACTGCCTCATTAATTTCTTATTTTGTGCCTAATTGCCTGCTAATTGCCATCCTAATAAACTGCCAAATTTCCTGCCTAATTATCTGCCTAATTGCCTGCCTAATTGCCTGCCTAATAGCCTCCCTAAACGCCTGCCTTATTTACTGCCTAATTGCCTGCCTAATTGCCTGCCAATTAAATGCCAAATTGCCTGCCTAATTAAATGCCTAATTTCCTGCCTAATTAACTTCCTAATTGCCTGCTTAATTGCGTTCCTAATTAACTGCCTAATTGCCTGCCTAATTAACTGCCTAATTGCCTGCCTAATTAACTGCCTAATTGCCTGCTTAATTAAGAGCCTTATTGCCTGCCTAATTGCCTGCCTAATTAACTGCCTAACTGCCTGCCGAATTACCCGCCTAATTAACTGCCTAATTGCCTGCCTAAAAGCCTGCCTTATTGCCTGCTTAATTGCCTGCCTTATTGCCTGCCTAAATAATTGCATGCCTAATTGCCTACCTAATTAAGTGCCTCATTAACTGCTTATTTATCTTCCTAATTGCCTGCCTAATTGACTAACTAATTGCCTGCCTAATTGCCTGCCTAATTAAATGCCTAATTGCCTGCCTAATTAAATGCCTAACTGCCTGCCTAATTAAATGCCTAACTGGCCTGCCTAATTAAATGCCTAATTGCCTGCCTAATTATCTGCCTAATTGCCTCCCTAAACGCGTACCTAATTAACTGCCTAATTGCTTGCCTAATTAACTGCCTAATTTCCTGCCTAATTAACTGCCTAATTGCCTGCCTAATTAAATGCTAATTAACTGCCTAATTTCCTGCCTAATTATCTGCCTAATCGCCTGCCTAATTGCCTGCCTAATTGCCTGCCAAATTAAATGCCAAATTGCCTGCCTAATTAAATGCCTAATTGCCTGCCTAATTGCCTGCCTAATTAACTGCCTAATTGCCTTCCTAATTAACTGCCTAATTGCCTGCCTAATTAACTGCCTAATTGCCTGCCTAATTAACTGCCTAATTGCTTGCTTAATTAACAGCCTTATGCATGCTTTATTGCCTGCCTAATTAACTGCCTATCTGCCTGCCTAATTACCCACCTAATTAACTTCCTTATTGCCTGCCTAATTGCCTGCCTTATTATCTGCCTAATTGCCTGCCTAATTGCCTGCCTAATTGCTTGCCTAATTGCCTGCCTAATTGCCTGCTTAATTGTCTGCTTAATTGCCTGCCTAATTAACTGCCTAATTGCCTGCCTGATTGCCTGCCTAATAAAATGCCTAATTGCCTGCCTAATAAAATGCCTAATTGCCTGCCTAATTACCTGTCTAATTGCCTGCTTAATAGCCTGCCTAATTAACTGCCTAAGTGACTACTTAATTGCCTGCCTAATTGCCTGCCTAATTAACTGCCTAATTGCCTGCCTTATTGCCTGCCTAATAAAATGCCTAATTGCCTGCTTAATTAACTGCCTTATTGCCTGCCTAAATATATGCCTAAATTACTGCCTAATTGCCTGCCTAATTGCTTGCCCAATTAACTGCCTTATTGACTGCCTAATTGCCTATCTTATTAACTGCCTGATAGCCTGCCTGATAGCCTGCCTTACTAACTGCCTAATTGCCTGCCTTATTGCCTGCCTGATTGCCTGTCTAATTAACTGCCTTATTGCCTGCCTAATTGCCTGCTTAATTGCCTGCCTAATTGCCTGCCTTACTAACTGCCTTATTGCCAGCCTAATTATCTGCCTAATTTACTGCCTAATTAACTGCCTAATTGCCTGCCAAATTGCTTGCCTGCCTAATTGCCTGCTTAATTGCCTGCTTAATTGCCTGCCTAATTAACTGCCTAATGGCTGCCTAACTGCCTGCCTAATTAACCGCCTAATTGCCTGCCTAACTTCCTGCCTCATTGCCTGCCTAATTGCCTGCCTTATTGCCTCCCTAATTAATTGCCTGATTGCCTGCCTATTTGCCTGCCTTATTGCCTGCCTAATTAACTGCTAAATTGCATGCCTAATTACCTGCCAACCTAATTGCTTCCATAATTAACTGTCTTATTTCCTGCCTAATTAACAGCCTAATTGCCTGCCTAATTAACTGCCTAATTGCATTGCGAATTGCCTGCCTTATTAACTGCCTAATTGCCTGCCTTATTAACTGCCTAATTGGCTGCCAAATTAACTGCCTACTTGCCCTGCCTAATTGCCTGCCTAATTGCCTGCCTAATTGCCTGCCTAATTAAATGCCTAATTGCCTGCCTAATTAAATGCCTAACTGCCTGCCTAATTAAATGCCTAATTGCCTGCCTAATTATCTGCCTAATTGCCTCCCTAAACGCCTGCCTAATTAACTGCCTAATTGCTTGCCAAATTAACTGCCTAATTTCCTGCCTAATTAACTGCCTAATTGCCTGCCTAATTAAATGCCTAATTAACTGCCTAATTTCCTGCCTAATTATCTGCCTAATTGCCTGCCTAATTGCCTGCCTAAATGCCTCCCTAAACGCTTGCCTAATTAACTGCCTAATTGCCTGCCTAATTGCCTGCCTAATTGCCTGCCAAATTAAATGCCAAATTGCCTGCCTAATTAAATGCCTAATTGCCTGCCTAATTAACTTCCTAATTGCCTACTGAATTGCCTTCCTAATAAACTGCCTAATTGCCTGCCTAATTAACTGCCTAATTGCCTGCTTAATTAACAGACTTATTGCCTGCTTTATTGCCTGCCTAAGTAACTGCCTATCTGCCTGAATAATTACCCGCCTAATTAACTGCCTTATTGCCTGCCTAATTGCCTGCCTAATTATCTGCCTGATTGCCTGCCTAATTGCCTGCCTAATTGCTTGCCTTATTGCCTGCCTAATTGCCTGCCTAATTGCCTGCCTAATTGCCTGCCTAATTGCCTGCCTAATTGCCTCCCTAAATGCCTGCATAATTAACTGCCTAATTACCTGCTTATTTGCCTTCCTAATTAACTGCCTAATTGCCTGCCTAATTAACTGCCTAATTGCCTGCCTAATTAACTGCCTAATTGCCTGCCTAATGATCTGCCTAATTGCCTGCTTAAATTAAGAGCCTTATTGCCTGCTTTATTGCCTGCCTAATTAACTGCCTATCTGCCTGCCTAATTACCCGCCTAATTAACTGCCTTATTGCCTGCCTAATTGCCTGCCTAATTATCTGCCTATTTGCCTGACTCATTGCTGCTTAATTGCTTGCCTAATTGCCTGCCTAATTGCCTGCTTAATTGTCTGCTTAATTGCCTGCCTAATTAACTGCTTAATTGCCTGCCAAAGTGCCTGCCTAATAAAATGCCTAATTGCCTGCCTAATTGCCTGCCTAATAAATTGCCTAATTGCCTGCCTAATTAACTGCCTAAGTGCCTGCTTAATAGCCTGCCTAATTAACTGCCTAAGTTCCTACTTAATTGCCTGCCTAATTGCCTGCCTAATTAACTGCCTAATTGCTTGCCTAATTGCCTGTCTAAATGCCTTTTTAATTGCCTGCCTAATTGCCTGCTAATTGCCTGCCTAATTGCCTGCCTAATAACTGCCTAATTGCCTGCCTAATTGCCTGCCTAATTAACTGCCTAATTACCTTCCTAATTGCCTGCCTTATTAACTGCCTAATTACCTGCCTAATTAAACTGCCTAATTGCTTGCCTAAATAACTGCCTAATTGCCTGCCTTATTATCTGACTAATTGCCTGCCTAATTGCCTGCCTAATTACCTGTCTAACTACCCGCCTAACTGCCTGCCTTATTGCCTTCCTAATTGCCTGCCTAATTGCCTGCCTTATTGCCTGCCTAATAATTGCCTAATTAATTGCCTAATTGAGTGTATATTTGCCTGCCTAATTGCCTGCCTAATTAACTGCCTAATTGCTTGCCTAATTGCCTGTCTAAGTGCCAGGCTAATTGCCTGCCTTATTGCCTGCCTAATTAATTGCCTAATTGAGTTATTTTTTGCCTACCTGCCTAATTGCCTACCTGCCTAATTGCATTCCTAGTGCCTGCTTAATACCTGCCTAATTGCCTGCCTAATTAACTGTCTATTTGCCTGCTTAATTGCCTGCCTATTGCCTGCCTTATTAACTGACTAATTGCTTGCCTAATTGCCTGTCTAAATGCCAGGCTAATTGCCTGCCTAATTGCCTGTCTTATTCTCTGCCTAATTGCCTGCCTAATTGTCTGCATGCTCAATTGCCTGCATAATTGCCTGCCTAATTCCCTGCTTGTCTTCCTGCCTAATTAACTGCCTTATTGCTTGCCTAATTGCCTGTCTAATTGCCAGTCTTTTTGCCTGCCGAATTGCCTGCCTAATTAACTGCCTAATTGCCTGCCTAATAGCCTTTCTAATTACCTGCTTATTGTTTGCCAAATTAACTGCCTAATTGCCTGCCTAATTAACTGCCTAATTGCCTGCCTAATTGCCTGCCTAATTGCCTGCCTATTTGCCTGCCTTATTGCCTGCCTAACTAATTTCCTAATTGCATGCCTAATTGCCTACCTAATTAACTGCCTCATTAACTGCTTATTTTGTGCCTAATTGCCTGCCTAATTGCCATCCTAATAAACTGCCAAATTTCCATCCTAATTATCTGCCTAATTGCCTGCCTAATTGCCTGCCTAATAGCCTCCCTAAACGCCTGCCTTATTTATTGCCTAATTGCCTGCCTAATTGCCTGCCTAATTGCCAGCCAAATTAAATGCCAAATTGCCTGCCTAATTAAATGCCTAATTGCCTGCCTAATTAACTTCCTAATTGCCTGCTTAATTGCCTTCCTAATTAACTGCCTAATTGCCTGCCTAATTAACTGCCTAATTGCCTGCCTAATTAACTGCCTAATTGCCTGCTTAATTAAGAGCCTTATTGCCTGCCTAATTGCCTGCCTAATTAACTGCCTAACTGCCTGCCGAATTACCCGCCTAATTAACTGCCCAATTGCCTGCCTAAAAGCCTGCCTTATTGCCTGCTTAATTGCCTGCCTTATTGCCTGCCTAAATCATTGCATGCCTAATAGCCTACCTAATTAAGTGCCTCATAAACTGCTTATTTATCTTCCTAATTGCCTGCCTAATTGACTAACTAATTGCCTGCCTAATTAAATGCCTAATTGCCTGCCTAATTAAATGCCTAACTGCCTGCCTTATTAAATGCCTAACTGCCTGCCTAATTAAATGCCTAATTGCCTGCCTAATTATCTGCCTTATTGCCTCCCTAAACGCCTGCCTAATTAACTGCCTAATTGCTTGCCTAATTAACTGCCTAATTTCCTGCCTAATTAACTGCCTAATTGCCTGCCTAATTAAATGCCTAATTAACTGCCTAATTTCCTGCCTAATTATCTGCCTAATTGCCTGCCTAATTGCCTGCCTAATTGCCTGCCTAATTGCCTGCCAAATTAAATGCCAAATTGCCAGCCTAATTAAATGCCTAATTGCCTGCCTAATTAACTTCCTAATTGCCTGCTTAATTGCCTTCCTAATTAACTGCCTAAATGCCTGCCTAATTAACTGCCTAATTGCCTTCCTAATTAACTGCCTAATTGCCTGCCTAATTAACTGCCTAATTGCCTGCTTAATTAACAGCCTTATGCCTGCTTTATTGCCTGCCTAATTAACTGCCTATCTGCCTGCCTATTTACCCGCCTAATTAACTGCCTTATTGCCTGCCTAATTGCCTGCCTAATTATCTGCCTAATTGCCTGCCTAATTGCCTGCCAATTGCTTGCCTAATTGCCTGAATAACAGCCTGCCTAATTGCCTTGCGAATTGCCTGCCTTATTAACTGCCTAATTGCCTGCCTTATTAACTGCCTTATTTCCTGCCTAATTGACTGCCAAATTGCCTTCCTAATTGCATGTCTTATTAACTGCCTAATTGACAGCTTAATTAACAGCCTAATTGCCTGCATAATTGCCAACCTAATTGCCTGCCTAATTAACTGCCTTATTTCGTGCCTAATTGCCTGCCTAATTGCCATCCTAATAAACTGCCTTATTGCCAGCCTAATTGCCTGCCTAATTAACTGCCTAATTGCCTGCTTAATTAACTGCCTAATTAACTGCCTAATTGCCTGCCTAATTAACTGCCTAATTGCCTGCCTAATTGCCTGCCTAATTAACTGCCTAATTAACTGCCTAATTAACTGCCTAATTAACTGCCTAATTAACTGCCTAATTGCCTGCCTAATTAACTGCCTTATTTCCTGCCTAATTGACTGCCTAATTGCCTGTCTTATTAACTGCCTAATTGCCTGCTTAATTAAGAGCCTGATTGCCTGCCTAATTGCCTGCCTAATTAACTGCCTAACTGCCTGCCTAATTACCCGCCTAATTAACTGCCTAATTGCCTGCCTAAAAGCCTGCCTTATTGCCTGCTTAATTGCCTGCCTTATTGCCTGCCTAATTAATTGTCTAATTGCATGCCTAATTGCCTACCTAATTAACTGCCTTATTAACTGCTTATTTCGTGCCTAATTTCCTGCCGAGTTGCCATCCTAATAAACTGCCTAATTTCCTGCCTAATTATCTGCCTAACTGCCTGCCTAATTGCCTGCCTAATAGCCTCCTTAAACGCCTGCCTTATTAACTGCCTAATTGCCTGCCTAATTGCCTGCCTAATTGCCTGCCTAAAGCCTGCCTAATTGCCTGCCAAATTAAATGCCAAATTGCCTGCCTAATTAAATGCCTAATTGCCTGCTTAATTGCCTGCCTAATTGCCTGCCTAATTAAATGCCTAATTGCCTGCATAATAAAATGCCTAATTGCCTGCCTAATTAACTGCCTTATTGCCTTCCTAATTATCTGCTTACTTTACTGCCTAATTAACTGCCTAATTGCTTGCCTGCCTAATTGCCTGCTTAATTGCCTGCCTAA
>NW_026962434.1:0-51422 GCF_032445375.1 Bacillus rossius redtenbacheri | reverse complement strand
GCCTGCCTATTTAAATACCTAATTGCCTGCCTAATTGCCTGCCTAATTGCCTGCTAATTAAATGCCTAATTGCCTGCCTAATTAACTGCCTAATTGCCTGCCTAATTACCTGCCTAATTGCCTGCTTAATTAATTGCCTTATTGCCTGCCTAATTAACTGCCTAATTGCCTGCCTTATAAATGCCTTATTGCCTGCCTAATTGCCTGCCTAATTGCAGGCCTAATTAACTGCCTAATACGTGCCTAATTAACTGCCAAATTCCCTTCCTAATTAACTGCCTAATTGACTGTCTAATTGCCTGCCTAATATACTGCCTAATTGCCTGCCTAGTTATCTTCCTAATGGCTTGCCTAATTAACTGCCTAATTGCCTGCTTAATTACTTGCCTGCCTAATTGCCTGCCTAATTGCTTTCCTAATTGCTTGCTTAATTAACTGCCTTATTGCCTGCCTAATTGTCTAGTTAATTGCTTGCGTAATTGCCTGCCTAATTATTTGCCTAATTACCTGCCAAATTAGCTGCTTAATTGCCTGCCTAATTGCCTGCCTTATTTCCTGCATAATTAACAGCCAAATTGCCTGCCTAATAACTGCCTAATTGCCTGCCTAATTACCTGCCAAATTAGCTGCTTAATTGCCTGCCTAATTGCCGGCATAATTGCCTGCCTAATTAAATGCCTAAAGGGCTGCCTAATTGCCTGCTTAATTGCCTGCCTAATTAAATGCCTAAATGCCTGCCTAATTAACTGCCTAATTGCCTGCCTAATTGCCTGCTTAATTAATTGCCTAATTGCCTGCCTAATTAACTGCGTAATTGCCTGCCTAAATTAATGCCTAATTGCCTGCCTAATTAAATGCTTAATTGCCTGCCTAATTGCCTGCCTAATTGCCTGCCTTTTGCATGCTTAATTAATTGCCTAATTGCCTGCCGAATTGCCTGCCTATTTAACTGCTTAATTGCTTGCCTAATTGCCTGCCTAATTGCTTGTCTAATTGCCTGCCTAATTGCTTGCTTTATAAATTGCCTAATTGCTTGCCCAATTGACTGCCTAATTAACTGCCTAATTAACTGCCTAATTGCCTGCCTAATTAACTGCCTAATTACCTGCTCCTAATTGCCTGCTTAATTGCTTGCCTGTCTAATTGCCTGTCTAATTGCCTTCCTAATTAATTGCCCAATTGCCTGCCTTATTGACTGCCTAATTGCCTGCTTATTGCCTGCCTAATTGCCTGCTTATTGCCTGCCTAATTGCCTGCCTAATTAAATGCATAATTGGCTGCCTAATCATCTTCTTAATTGCCTGCCTGATTGCCTGCCTAATTCCCTGCCCAATTGCCTGCCTAATTGCCTGCCTAATTAAATGCCTAATTGCCTGCCTAATTACCTGCATAATTGCCTGCCTAACTGCCTGCCTATTTGCCTGCCTAATTGCCTGCCTAATTAACTGCCAAATTGTCTGCCTAATAAACTGCCTAATTGTCTGCTTAATTAACTGCCTAATTAACTGCCGAATTGCCTGTCTAATTGCCTGCCTAATATACTGCCTAATAGCCTGCCTTATTATCTTTCTAATGGCCTGCCTAATTTACTGCCTAATTGCCTGTTAAATTGCTTGCCTGCCTAATTGCCTTCTTAATTGCTTGCCTAATTGCTTGCTTAATTAACTGCCTTATTGCCTGCCTAATTGCCTTATTAGTTGCTTGCCTAATTGACAGCCTTATTATTTGCATAATTGCCTGCCTAATTGCCTGCCTATTGCCTGCATAATTAACTGCCAAATTGCCTGCCTAATAACTGCCTAATTGCCTGCCTAATTAACTGCATAATTAACAGCCTAATTACCTGCCAAATTAGCTGCTTAATTGCCTGCCTAATTGCTTGCATAATTGCCTGCCTATTTAAATGCCTAATTGCCTGCCTAATTGCCTGCCTAATTAAATGCCTTATTGCCTGCCTAATTGCCTGCATAATTGCCTGCCTAATTGCTTGCCTAATTGCCTGCTTATTGCCTGCCTAATTAAATGCATAATTGCCTGTCTAATAATCTTCTTAATTGCCTGCCTAATTGCCTGCCTAATTAACTGCCTAATTGCCTGCCTAATTAACTGCCTAATTGCCTGCCTAATTGCCTGCCTTATTGCCTGCCATATTGCCTGCTTAATTGCCTGCTTAATTAATTACCTAAGTGCCTGCATAATTGCCTCCCTAATTGCCTGCCTAATTAACTGCCAAATTACCTGCGTAATTAACTGCCTTATTGCCTGCCTAATTAACTGCCTAATTAACTGCCTAATTAACTGCCTAATTACCTACCAACTTAGCTGCTTAATTGCCTGCATAATTGCCTGCCTAATTACCTGCCTAATGGCCTGCGTAATTGCCTGCCTAATTGCCTGCCTAATTAATTACCTAATTGCCTGCCTAATTGCCTGCCTAATTGCCTGCCTAATTAACTGCCAAATTACCTGCGTAATTAACTGCCTTTACTGCCTGCCTTATTAAATGCCTAATTACCTGCCAACTTAGCTGTTAATTTGCCTACCTAATTGCCTGCATAATTGCCTGCCTAATTAACTGCCTAATGGCCTGCCTAATTGCCTGCCTAATTAAATGCCTAATTGCCTGCCTAATTAAATGCCTAACTGCCTGCCTAATTAATTGCCTTATTGCCTGCCTTATTAACTGCCTAATTCCCTGCCTAATTCCCTGCCTAATTGCCTGCATAATTGCCTGCCTAATTGCCTGCCTAATTAAATGCCTAATTGCCTGCCTAATTAAATGCATAATTGCCTGCCTAATTAATTGCCTTATTGCCTGCCTAATTGCCTGCCTAATTAACTGCATAATTCCCTGCCTAATTAACTGCCTAATTGCCTGCCTAATTGCCTGCATAATTGCGTGCCTAATTAACTGCCTAATGGCCTGCCTAATTGCCTGCCTAATTGCCTGCATAATTGCCTGCCTAATTAAATGCCTAATTGCCTGTTTGATTGCCTGCATAATTGCCTGCCTTACTGCCTGCCTATTTGCCTGCCTAATTGCCTGCTTAATTAACTGCCAAATTCCCTGCCTAATTAACTGCTTAATTGCCTGTCTAATTGCCTGCCTAATATACTGCCTAATTTCCTGCCTAATTATCTTCCTAATGGCCTGCCTAATTAACTGACTAATTGCCTGCCTAATTGCTTGCTTTCCTAATTGCCTGCCTAATTGATTGCCTAATTGCATGCTTAATAAACTGCCTTATTGCCTGCCTAATTGCCTAATTAATTGCTTGCCTAATTGCCTGCCTAATTATTTGCCTAATTGCCTGCATAATTGCCTGCCTAAGTAACTGCCTAATAGCCTGCCTAATTGCTTGCCTTATTATTTGCCTAATTGCCTGCCTAATTGCCTGCCTATTGCCTGCATATTTAACTGACAAATTGCCTGCCTAATGATTGCCTAATTGCCTGCCTAATTAACTGCCTAATTGACTGCCTAATTACCTGCCAAATTAGCTTCCTTATTGACTGCCTAATTAACTGACTAATTGCCTGCCAAATTGCATGCTTAATTAATTGTTAATTGCCTGCCTAATTAACTGCCTAATTGACTGCCTAATAAATGCCTTATTGCCTGCCTAATTGCCTGCCTAATTGCAGGCCTAACTAACTGCCTAATTACATGCCTAATTGCCTGCCTAATGCCTGCCTAATTAAATGCCTAATTGTCAGCCTAATTGCCTGCCTAATTGCTTGCTTTATTAATTGCCTAATTGCCTGCCTAATTGACTGCCTAATTTACTGCCTTATTGCCTGCCTAAATAAATAACTAATTGCCTGCCTAATTAACTACTTAATTAACTGCCTAATTACCTGCCAAATTAGCTGTAATTTCCTGCCTATTTGCCTGCATAATTGCCTGCCTAATAAACTGTTTATTGGCCTGCCTAATTGCCTGCTTAATTAATTGCCTAATTGCCTGCTAATTCCCTGCCTAATAAACTGCCTAATTGCCTGCCTAATTAACTGCCTAATTGCCTGCTTAATTGACTGCTTAATTTATTGCCTAATTGCCTGCCTAATTAAATACCTAATTGCCTGCCTAATTAATTGCCTTATTGCCTGCCTAATTGCCTGCCTAATTGCCTGCCTAATTGCCTGCTTAATTAATTGCCTAAATACCTGCCTAATTGCCTTCCTAATTAACGGCCTTATTGCCTGCCTAAATAAGTACCTTATTGCCTGCCTAATTAAATGCCTAATTGCCTGCCTAATTGCCTGCCTAATTGCCTACCTTATTGCCTGCCTAATTGCCTGCTTAATTAATTGCCTATTTGCCTGCCTAATTGCCTGCCTAATTGCCTGCCTAATTAACTGCCTAATTGCCTGCCTAATTAACTGCCTAATTAACTGCTCAATTGCCTGCCTTATTGCATGCCTAATAAAATGCCTAAAAAAATGCCAAATTGCCTTCCTAATTGCCTGCTTAATTGCTTGCCTGCCTAATTAACTGCCTAATTGCCGACCTAATTGCCTGCCTAATTACCTGCATCGTTGCCTGCCTAACTGCCTGCCTAATTAACTGCCAAATTATCTGCCTAATTAACTTCCTAATTGTCTGCCTAATTAACTGCCTAATTAAATGCCTAATTGCCTGTCTAATTGCCTGCCTAATATACTGCCTAATTGCCTGCCTAATTATCTTCCTAATGGCCTGCCTAATTAACTGCCTAATTGCCTGCTTAATGCTTGCCTGCCTAATTGCCTGCTTAATTGCTTGCCTAATTGCTTGCTTAATTAACTGCCTTATTGCCTGCCTAATCGCCTAATTAATTGCTTGCCTAATTGCCTGCCTTATTATTTGCATTATTGCCTGCCTAATTGCCTGCCTATTGCCTGCATAATTAACTGCCAAATTGCCTGCCTAATAACTGCCTAATTGCCTGCCTAATTAACTGCCTAATTGACTGCCTAATTACCTGCCAAATTAGCTGCTTAATTGCCTGCCTAATTGCCTGCATAATTGCCTGCCTATTTAAATACCTAATTGCCTGCCTAATTTCCTGCCTAATTAAATGCCTAATTGCCTGCCTAATTAACTGCCTAATTGCCTGCCTAATTACCTGCTTAATTAATTGTCTAATTGCCTGCCTAATTGCCTGCCTAATTAACTGCCTAATTGCCTGCTTAATTAACTGCCTAATTGCCTGCCTAATTAACTGCCTAATTGCCTGCCTTATAAATGCCTTATTGCCTGCCTAATTGCCTGCCTAATTGCAGGCCTAATTAACTGCCTAATACCTGCCTAATTAACTGCCAAATTCCCTTCCTAATTAACTGCCTAATTGCCTGTCTAATTGCCTGCCTAATATACTGCCTAATTGCCTGCCTAGTTATCTTCCTAATAGCTTGCCTAATTAACTGCCTAATTGCCTGCTTAATTACTTGCCTGCCTAATTGTTTCCTAATTGCTTGCTTAATTAACTGCCTTATTGCCTGCCTAATTGCCTAATTAATTGCGTGCGTAATTGCCTGCCTAATTATTTGCCTAATTGACTGCCTAATTACCTGCCAAATTAGCTGCTTAATTGCCTGCCTAATTGCCTGCCTTATTGCCTGCATAATTAACAGCCAAATTGCCTGCCTAATAACTGCCTAATTGCCTGCCTAATTACCTGCCAAATTAGCTGCTTAATTGCCTGCCTAATTGCCGGCATAATTGCCTGCCTATTTAACTGCATAATTGCTTGCCTAATTGCCTGCCTAATTGCCTGCCTAATTGCTTGCTTTATAAATTGCCTAATTGCTTGCCCAATTGACTGCCTAATTAACTGCGTAATTGCCTGCCTAATTAAATGCCTAATTGCCTGCCTAATTAAATGCTTAATTGCCTGCCTAATTGCCTGCCTAATTGCCTGCCTAATTGCCTGCCTTTTGCATGCTTAATTAATTGCCTAATTGCCTGCCGAATTGCCTGCCTATTTAACTGCATAATTGCTTCCCTAATTGCCTGCCTAGTTATCTTCCAAATAGCTTGCCTAATTAACTGCCTAATTGCCTGCTTAATTACTTGCCTGCCTAATTGCCTGCCTAATTGCTTTCCTAATTGCTTGCTTAATTAACTGCCTTATTGCCTGCCTAATTGCCTAATTAATTGCTTGCGTAATTGCCTGCCTATTTAACTGCATAATTGCTTGCCTAATTGCCGGCATAATTGCCTGCCTAATTGCCTGCCTTTTTCATGCTTAATTAATTGCCTAATTGCCTGCTTAATTAATTGCCTAATTGCCTGCCTAATTAACTGCGTAATTGCCTGCCTAATTAAATGCCTAATTGCCTGCCTAATTAAATGCTTAATTGCCTGCCTAATTGCCTGCCTAATTGCCTGCCTAATTGCCTGCCTTTTTCATGCTTAATTAATTGCCTAATTGCCTGCCGAATTGCCTGCCTATTTAACTGCATAATTGCTTGCCTAATTGCCTGCCTAATTGCCTGCCTAATTGCTTGCTTTATAAATCGCCTAATTGCTTGCCCAATTGACTGCCTAATTAACTGCCTTATTGCCTGCCTTATTAAATAACTAATTGCCTGCCTAATTAACTACTTAATTAACTGCCTAATTACCTGCCAAATTAGCTGTAATTTCCTGCCTATTTGCCTGCATAATTGCCTGCCTAATAAACTGCCTAATGGCCTGCCTAATTGCTTGCTTAATTAATTGCCTAATTGCCTGCCTAATTGCCTTCCTAATAAACTGCCTTATTGCCTGCCTAAATAAGTACCTTATTGCATGCCTAATTAAATGCCTAATTGAATGCCTAATTGCCTCCCTAATTGCCTGCCTAATTGTCTGCCTTATTGCCTGCCTAATTGCCTGCTTAATTAATTGCCTATTTGCCTGCCTAATTGCCTGCCTAATTAACTGCCTAATTGCCTGCCTAATTAACTGCCTAATTACCTGCTCCTAATTTCCTGCTTAATTGCTTGCCTGCCTAATTGCCTGTCTAATTGCCTGCCTAATTGCCTTCCTAATTAATTGCCCAATTGCCTGCCTTATTGCCTGCTTTATTAATTGCCTAATTGCCTTTCTAATTTACTGCCTAATTGCCTGCCTAATTGCCTGCTTATTGCCTGCCTAATTGCCTGCCTAATTAAATGCATAATTGGCTACCTAATTATCTTCTTAATTGCCTGCCTGATTGCCTGCCTAATTCCCGGCCCAATTGCGTGCCTAATTGCCTGCCTAATTAAATGCCTAATTGCCTGCCTAATTACCTGCATAAATGCATGCCTAACTGCCTGCCTATTTGCCTGCCTAATTGCTTGCTTAATTAACTGCCTTATTGCCTGCCTAATTGCCTAATTAGTTGCTTGCCTAATTGCCTGCCTTATTATTTGCATAATTGCCTGCCTAATTGCCTGCCTATTGCCTGCATAATTAACTGCCAAATTGCCTGCCTATTAACTGCCTAATTGCCTGCCTAATTAACTGCCTAATTAACAGCCTAATTACCTGCCAAATTAGCTGCTTAATTGCCTGCCTAATTGCTTGCATAATTGCCTGCCTATTTAAATGCCTAATTGCCTGCCTAATTGCCTGCCTAATTAAATGGCTAATTGCCTGCCTAATTAACTGCCTAATTGCCTGCCTAATTGCTTGCTTAATTGCCTGCTTTTTGCCTGCCTAATTGCCTGCCTAATTAAATGCATAATTGCCTGTCTAATAATCTTCTTAATTGCCTGCTTAATTGCCTGCCTAATTAACTGCCTAATTGCCTGCCTAATTAACTGCCTAATTGCCTGCCTAATTGCCTGCCTTATTGCCTGCCATATTGCCTGCTTAATTGCCTGCTTAATTAATTACCTAATTGCCTGCATAATTGCCTCCCTAATTGCCTGCCTAATTAACTGCCAAATTACCTGCGTAATTAACTGCCTTATTGCCTGCCTAATTAACTGCCTAATTACCTACCAACTTAGCTGCCTAATTGCCTGCCTATTGCCTGCATAATTAACTGCCAAATTGCCTGCCTAATAACTGCCTAATTGCCTGCCTAATTAACTGCCTAATTGACTGCCTAATTAGCTGCTTAATTGCCTGCCTAATTGCCTGCATAATTGCCTGCCTATTTAAATGCCTAATTGCCTGCCTAAATAAATGCCTAATTGCCTGCCTAAGTAACTGCCTAATTGCCTGCCTAATTACCTGCCTAATTGCCTGCTTAATTAATTGCCTAATTGTTTGCCTAATTAACTGCCTAATTGCCTGCCTAATTAAATGCCTAATTGCCTGCCTAATTAAATGCTTAATTGCCTGCCTAATTAACTGCTTAATTGCCTGCCTAATTGCCTGCCTAATTGCCTGCCTTATTGCATGCTTAATTAATTGCCTAATTGCCTGCCTAATTGCCTGCCTAATAAATGCCTTATTGCCTGCCTTATTGCCTGCCTAATTGCAGGCCTAATTAACTGCCTAATTACATGCCTAATTGCCTGCCTAATTACTTGCTTTATAAATTGCCTAATTGCCTGCCTAATTGTTTGCTTTATAAATTGCCTAATTGCTTAACTAATTGACTGCCTAATTAACTGCCTTATTGCCTGCCTAATTAAATAACTAATTGCCTGCCTAATTAACTACTTAATTAACTGCCTAATTACCTGCCAAATTAGCTGTAAATTCCTACCTATTTGCCTGCATAATTGCCTGCCTAATAAACTGCCCAATGGCCTGCCTAATTGCCTGCTTAATTAATTGCCTAATTGCCTGCCTAATTGCCTTTCTAATAAACTACCTTATTGCAGGCCTAATTAAATGCCTAATTGAATGCCTAATTTCCTGCCTTATTGCCTGCCTAATTGCTTGCCTAATTGCCTGCCTAATTGCATGCTTAATTAATTGCCTGCCTAATAAACTGCTTAATTGCTTGCCTAATTGCCTGCCTAATATATGCCTTATTGCCTGCCTAATTGCCAGCCTAATTGCCTGCCTAATTGCAGGCCTAATTAACTGCCTAATTACCTGCCTAATTAACTGCAAAATTCCCTGCCTTACTTACATCCTAATTTCCTGTCTAATTGCCTGCCTAATATACTGCCTAATTGCCTTCCTAATTATCTTCCTAATTGCCTGCCTATTTAACTGCCCAATTGCCTGCTTAATTAACTACCTAATTAACTGCCTAATTACCTGCCAAATTAGCTGCTTAATTGCTTGCCTAATTGCCTGCAAAATTGCCTATCTAATTAACTGCCTAATGGCCTGCCTAATTGCCTGCCAAATTGCATGCTTAATTAATTGCCTGCCTAATTGCCTGCCTAATTAACTTCTTATTGCCTGCCTAATTAACTGCCTAATTGCCTGCCTAATTAACTGCCTAATTAACTGCCTAATTACCTGCCAAATTAGCTGCTTAATTGCTTGCATAATTGCCTATCTAATTAACTGCCTAATTGCCTGCATAATTGCCTGCCTATTTGCCTGCCTAATTGCCTGCCTAATTAATTGCCAAATGGCCTGCCTAATCAACTGCCTAATTGCTTGCTCTATTGATTGCCTAATTGCCTGCCTATTTGCCTGCCTAATTAACTGCCTATTTGCCTGCCTAATTAAATGCCTAATTGCCTGCTTAATTAACTACCTAATAAACTGCCTAATTACCTGCCAAATTAGCTGTAATTTCCTGCCTAATTGCCTGAATAATTGCCTGCCTAATTAACTGCCTAATGGCCTGCCTAATTAAATACCTAATTGCCTGCTTAATTGCCTGCCTAATTAAATGCATAATTGCCTGCCTAATTATCTGCTTAATTGCCTGCCTAATTGCCTGCCTAATTAAATGCCAAATTGCCTGCCTATTTACCTGCATAATTGCCTGCATAACTGCCTGAATATTTGCCTGCCTAATTGCCTGCCTAATTAACTTCCTAATTGCCTGCCTAATTAAATACCTAATTGCCTGCCTAATTGCCTGCCTAATTAAATGCATAATTGCCTGCCTAATTATCTGCTTAATTGCCTGCCTAATTGCCTGCCTAATTAAATGCCAAATTGCCTGCCTATTTACCTGCATAATTGCCTGCCTAACTGCCTGAATATTTGCCTGCATAATTGCCTGCCTAATTAACTGCCTAATTGCCTGCCTAATTAACTGCCTAATTAACTGCCTAATTGCCTGCCTAATTGCAGGCCTAATTAACTGCCTAATACCTGCCTAATTAACTGCCAAATTCCCTTCCTAATTAACTGCCTAATTGACTGTCTAATTGCCTGCCTAATATACTGCCTAATTGCCTGCCTAGTTATCTTCCTAATGGCTTGCCTAATTAACTGCCTAATTGCCTGCTTAATTACTTGCCTGCCTAATTGCCTGCCTAATTGCTTTCCTAATTGCTTGCTTAATTAACTGCCTTATTGCCTGCCTAATTGTCTAGTTAATTGCTTGCGTAATTGCCTGCCTAATTATTTGCCTAATTACCTGCCAAATTAGCTGCTTAATTGCCTGCCTAATTGCCTGCCTTATTGCCTGCATAATTAACAGCCAAATTGCCTGCCTAATAACTGCCTAATTGCCTGCCTAATTACCTGCCAAATTAGCTGCTTAATTGCCTGCATAATTGCCTGCCTAATTAAATGCCTAAAGGGCTGCCTAATTGCCTGCTTAATTGCCTGCCTAATTAAATGCCTAAATACCTGCCTAATTAACTGCCTAATTGCCTGCCTAATTGCCTGCTTAATTAATTGCCTAATTGCCTGCCTAATTAACTGCGTAATTGCCTGCCTAATTAAATGCCTAATTGCCTGCCTAATTAAATGCTTAATTGCCTGCCTAATTGCCTGCCTAATTGCCTGCCTTTTGCATGCTTAATTAATTGCCTAATTGCCTGCCGAATTGCCTGCCTATTTAACTTCTTAATTGCTTGCCTAATTGCCTGCCTAATTGCCTGCCTAATTGCTTGCTTTAAAAATTGCCTAATTGCTTGCCTAATTGACTGCCTAATTAACTGCCTTATTGCCTGCCTTATTAAATAACTAATTGCCTGCCTAATTAACTACTTAATTAACTGCCTAATTACCTGCCAAATTAGCTGTAATTTCCTGCCTATTTGCCTGCATAATTGCCTGCCTAATAAACTGCCTAATGGCCTGCCTAATTGCCTGCTTAATTATGTGCCTAATTGCCTGCCTAATTGCCTTCCTAATAAACTGCCTTATTGCCTGCCTAAATAAGTGCCTTATTGCATGCCTAATTAAATGCCTAATTGAATGCCTAATTGAATGCCTAATTGCCTCCCTAATTGTCTGCCTTATTGCCTGCCTAATTGCCTGCTTAATTAATTGCCTATTTGCCTGCCTAATTGCCTGCCCAATTGCCTGCCTAATTAACTGCCTAATTGCCTGCCTAATTAACTGCCTAATTACCTGCTCCTAATTGCCTGCTTAATTGCTTGCCTGTCTAATTGCCTGTCTAATTGCCTGCCTAATTGCCTTCCTAATTAATTGCCCAATTGCCTGCCTTATTGACTGCCTAATTGCCTGCTTATTGCCTGCCTAATTGCCTGCTTATTGCCTGCCTAATTGCCTGCCTAATTAAATGCATAATTGGCTGCCTAATTATCTTGTTAATTGCCTGCCTGATTGCCTGCCTAATTCCCTGCCCAATTGCCTGCCTAATTGCCTGCCTAATTAAATGCCTAATTGCCTGCCTAATTACCTGCATAATTGCCTGCCTAACTGCCTGCCTATTTGCCTGCCTAATTGCCTGCCTAATTAACTGCCAAATTGTCTGCCTAATTAACTGCCTAATTGTCTGCTTAATTAACTGCCTAATTAACTGCCGAATTGCCTGTCTAATTGCCTGCCTAATATACTGCCTAATTGCCTGCCTAATTATCTTTCTAATGGCCTGCCTAATTTACTGCCTAATTGCCTGTTAAATTGCTTGCCTGCCTAATTGCCTTCTTAATTGCTTGCCTAATTGCTTGCTTAATTAACTGCCTTATTGCCTGCCTAATTGCCTTATTAGTTGCTTGCCTAATTGCCTGCCTTATTATTTGCATAATTGCCTGCCTAATTGCCTGCCTATTGCCTGCATAATTAACTGCCAAATTGCCTGCCTAATAACTGCCTAATTGCCTGCCTAATTAACTGCCTAATTAACAGCCTAATTACCTGCCAAATTAGCTGCTTAATTGCCTGCCTAATTGCTTGCATAATTGCCTGCCTATTTAAATGCCTAATTGCCTGCCTAATTGCCTGCCTAATTAAATGCCTAATTGCCTGCCTAATTTACTGCCTAATTGCCTGCCTAATTGCTTGCCTAATTGCCTGCTTATTGCCTGCCTAATTAAATGCATAATTGCCTGTCTAATAATCTTCTTAATTGCCTGCCTAATTGCCTGCCTAATTAACTGCCTAATTGCCTGCCTAATTAACTGCCTAATTGCCTGCCTAATTGCCTGCCTTATTGCCTGCCATATTGCCTGCTTAATTGCCTGCTTAATTAATTACCTAAGTGCCTGCATAATTGCCTCCCTAATTGCCTGCCTAATTAACTGCCAAATTACCTGCGTAATTAACTGCCTTATTGCCTGCCTAATTAACTGCCTAATTAACTGCCTAATTAACTGCCTAATTACCTACCAACTTAGCTGCTTAATTGCCTGCATAATTGCCTGCCTAATTACCTGCCTAATGGCCTGCGTAATTGCCTGCCTAATTGCCTGCCTAATTAATTACCTAATTGTCTGCCTAATTGCCTGCCTAATTGCCTGCCTAATTAACTGCCAAATTACCTGCGTAATTAACTGCCTTACTGCCTGCCTTATTAAATGCCTAATTACCTGCCAACTTAGCTGTTAATTTGCCTACCTAATTGCCTGCATAATTGCCTGCCTAATTAACTGCCTAATGGCCTGCCTAATTGCCTGCCTAATTAAATGCCTAATTGCCTGCCTAATTAAATGCCTAATTGCCTGCCTAATTAATTGCCTTATTGCCTGCCTAATTAACTGCCTAATTCCCTGCCTAATTCCCTGCCTAATTGCCTGCATAATTGCCTGCCTAATTGCCTGCCTAATTAAATGCCTAATTGCCTGCCTTATTAAATGCATAATTGCCTGCCTAATTAATTGCCTTATTGCCTGCCTAATTGCCTGCCTAATAAACTGCATAATTCCTTGCCTAATTAACTGCCTAATTGCCTGCCTAATTGCCTGCATAATTGCGTGCCTAATTAACTGCCTAATGGCCTGCATAATTGCCTGCCTAATTGCCTGCATAATTGCCCTGCCTAATTAAATGCCTAATTGCCTGTTTGATTGCCTGCATAATTGCCTGCCTTACTGCCTGCCTATTTGCCTGCCTAATTGCCTGCTTAATTAACTGCCAAATTCCCTGCCTAATTAACTGCTTAATTGCCTGTCTAATTGCCTGCCTAATATACTGCCTAATTTACTGCCTAATTATCTTCCTAATGGCCTGCCTAATTAACTGCCTATTTGCCTGCCTAATTGCTTGCTTTCCTAATTGCCTGCCTAATTGCTTGCCTAATTGCATGCTTAATAAACTGCCTTATTGCCTGCCTAATTGCCTAATTAATTGCTTGCCTAATTGCCTGCCTAATTATTTGCCTAATTGCCTGCATAATTGCCTGCCTAAGTAACTGCCTAATGGCCTGCCTAATTGCCTGCCTTATTATTTGCCTAATTGCCTGCCTAATTGCCTGCCTAATGCCTGCCTAATTAAATGCCTAATTGTCAGCCTAATTGCCTGCCTAATTGCTTGCTTTATTAATTGCCTAATTGCCTGCCTAATTGACTGCCTAATTTACTGCCTTATTGCCTGCCTAAATAAAAAACTAATTGCCTGCCTAATTAACTACTTAATTAACTGCCTAATTACCTGCCAAATTAGCTGTAATTTCCTGCCTATTTGCCTGCATAATTGCCTGCCTAATAAACTGTTTAATGGCCTGCCTAATTGCCTGCTTAATTAATTGCCTAATTGCCTGCCTAATTCCCTGCCTAATAAACTGCCTAATTGCCTGCCTAATTAACTGCCTAATTGCCTGCTTATATGACTGCTTAATTTATTGCCTAATTGCCTGCCTAATTAAATGCCTAATTGCCTGCCTAATTAATTGCCTTATTGCCTGCCTAATTAATTTCCTAATTGCCTGCCTAATTGCCTGCCTAATTGCCTGCCTAATTAACTGCCTAATTGCCTGCCTAATTGCCTGCTTAATTAATTGCCTAAATACCTGCCTAATTGCCTTCCTAATTAACGGCCTTATTGCCTGCCTAAATAAGTACCTTATTGCCTGCCTAATTAAATGCCTAATTGCCTGCCTAATTGCCTGCCTTATTGCCTGCCTAATTGCCTGCTTAATTAATTGCCTATTTGCCTGCCTAATTGCCTGCCTAATTGCCTGCCTAATTAACTGCCTAATTGCGTGCCTAATTAACTGCCTAATTAACTGCTCAATTGCCTGCCTTTTGCATGCCTAATAAACTGCCTAATTAAATGCCAAATTGCCTTCCTAATTGCCTGCTTAATTGCTTGCCTGCCTAATTAACTGCCTAATTGCCGACCTAATTGCCTGCCTAATTACCTGCATCGTTGCCTGCCTAACTGCCTGCCTAATTAACTGCCAAATTGTCTTCCTAATTAACTGCCTAATTGTCTGCCTAATTAACTGCCTAATTAAATGCCTAATTGCCTGTCTAATTGCCTGCCTAATATACTGCCTAATTGCCTGCCTAATTATCTTCCTAATGGCCTGCCTAATTAACTGCCTAATTGCCTGCTTAATTGCTTGCCTGCCTAATTGCCTGCTTAATTGCTTGCCTAATTGCTTGCTTAATTAACTGCTTTATTGCCTGCCTAATCGCCTAACTAATTGCGTGCCTAATTGCCTGCCTTATTATTTGCATTATTGCCTGCCTAATTGCCTGCCTATTGCCTGCATAATTAACTGCCAAATTGCCTGCCTAATAACTGCCTAATTGCCGGCCTAATTAACTGCCTAATTGACTGCCTAATTACCTGCCAAATTAGCTGCTTAATTGCCTGCCTAATTGCCTGCATAATTGCCTGCCTATTTAAATACCTAATTGCCTGCCTAATTGCCTGCCTAATTGCCTGCATATTAAATGCCTAATTGCCTGCCTAATTAACTGCCTAATTGCCTGCCTAATACCTGCCTAATTGCCTGCTTAATTAATTGCCTTATTGCCTGCCTAATTAACTGCCTAATTGCCTGCCTAATTGCAGGCCTAATTAACTGCCTAATACCTGCCTAATTAACTGCCAAATTCCCTTCCTAATTAACTGCCTAATTGCCTGTCTAATTGCCTGCCTAATATACTGCCTAATTGCCTGCCTAGTTATCTTCCTAATGGCTTGCCTAATTAACTGCCTAATTGCCTGCTTAATTACTTGCCTGCCTAATTGCCTGCCTAATTGCTTTCCTAATTGCTTGCTTAATTAACTGCCTTATTGCCTGTCTAATTGTCTAGTTAATTGCTTGCGTAATTGCCTGCCTAATTATTTGCCTAATTACCTGCCAAATTAGCTGCTTAATTGCCTGCCTAATTGCCTGCCTTATTGCCTGCATAATTAACAGCCAAATTGCCTGCCTAATAACTGCCTAATTGCCTGCCTAATTACCTGCCAAATTAGCTGCTTAATTGCCTGCCTAATTGCCGCCATAATTGCCTGCCTAATTAAATGCCTAAAGGGCTGCCTAATTGCCTGCTTAATTGCCTGCCTAATTAAATGCCTAAATGCCTGCCTAATTAACTGCCTAATAGCCTGCCTAATTGCCTGCTTAATTAATTGCCTAATTGCCTGAATAATTAACTGCATAATTGCCTGCCTAATTAAATGCCTAATTGCCTGCCTAATTAAATGCTTAATTGCCTGCCTAATTGCCTGCCTTTTGCATGCTTAATTAATTGCCTAATTGCCTGCCGAATTGCCTGCCTATTTAACTGCTTAATTGCTTGCCTAATTGCCTGCCTAATTGCCTGCCTAATTGCTTGCTTTATAAATTGCCTAATTGCTTGCCTATTTGACTGCCTAATTAACTGCCTTATTGCCTGCCTTATTAAATAACTAATTGCCTGCCTAATTAACTACTTAATTAACTGCCTAATTACCTGCCAAATTAGCTGTAATTTCCTGCCTATTTGCCTGCATAATTGCCTGCCTAATAAACTGCCTAATGGCCAGCCTAATTGCCTGCTTAATTATGTGCCTAATTGCCTGCCTAATTGCCTTCCTAATAAACTGCCTTATTGCCTGCCTAAATAAGTACCTTATTGCATGCCTAATTAAATGCCTAATTGAATGCCTAATTGCCTGCCTAATTGCCTGCCTAATTGTCTGCCTTATTGCCTGCCTAATTGCCTGCTTAATTAATTGCCCATTTGCCTGCCTAATTGCCTGCCCAATTGCCTGCCTAATTAACTGCCTAATTGCCTGCCTAATTAACTGCCTAATTACCTGCTCCTAATTGCCTGTCTAATTGCCTGCCTAATTGCCTTCCAAATTATTTGCCTAATTGACTGCCTAATTACCTGCCAAATTAGCTGCTTAATTGCCTGCCTAATTGCCTGCCTTATTGCCTGCATAATTAACAGCCAAATTGCCTGCCTAATTTTTTGCCTAATTGCCTGCCTAATTGCCTGCCTTATTGCCTGCATAATTAACAGCCAAATTGCCTGCCTAATAACTGCCTAATTGCCTGCCTAATTACCTGCCAAATTAGCTGCTTAATTGCCTGCCTAATTGCCAGCATAATTGCCTGCCTATTTAACTGCATAATTGCTTGCCTAATTGCCTGCCTAATTGCCTGCCTAATTGCTTGCTTTATAAATTGCCTAATTGCTTGCCCAATTGACTGCCTAATTAACTGCGTAATTGCCTGCCTAATTAAATGCCTAGTTGCCTGCCTAATTAAATGCTTAATTGCCTGCCTAATTGCCTGCCTAATTGCCTGCCTAATTGCGTGCCTTTTGCATGCTTAATTAATTGCCTAATTGCCTGCCGAATTGCCTGCCTATTTAACTGCATAATTGCTTGCCTAATTGCCTGCCTAGTTATCTTCCTAATAGCTTGCCTAATTAACTGCCTAATTGCCTGCTTAATTACTTGCCTGCCTAATTGCCTGCCTAATTGCTTTCCTAATTGCTTGCTTAATTAACTGCCTTATTGCCTGCCTAATTGCCTAATTAATTGCTTGCGTAATTGCCTGCCTATTTAACTGCATAATTGCTTGCCTAATTGCCGGCATAATTGCCTGCCTAATTGCCTGCCTTTTTCATGCCTAATTAATTGCCTAATTGCCTGCTTAATTAATTGCCTAATTGCCTGCCTAATTAACTGCGTAATTGCCTGCCTAATTAAATGCCTAATTGCCTGCCTAATTAAATGCTTAATTGCCTGCCTAATTGCCTGCCTAATTGCCTGCCTAATTGCCTGCCTTTTTCATGCTTAATTAATTGCCTAATTGCCTGCCGAATTGCCTGCCTATTTAACTGCATAATTGCTTGCCTAATTGCCTGCCTAATTGCCTGCCTAATTGCTTGCTTTATAAATTGCCTAATTGCTTGCCCAATTGACTGCCTAATTAACTGCCTTATTGCCTGCCTTATTAAATAACTAATTGCCTGCCTAATTAACTACTTAATTAACTGCCTAATTACCTGCCAAATTAGCTGTAATTTCCTGCCTATTTGCCTGCATAATTGCCTGCCTAATAAACTGCCTAATGGCCTGCCTAATTGCCTGCTTAATTAATTGCCTAATTGCCTGCCTAATTGCCTTCCTAATAAACTGCCTTATTGCCTGCCTAAATAAGTACCTTATTGCATGCCTAATTAAATGCCTAATTGAATGCCTAATTGCCTGCCTAATTGCCTGCCTAATTGTCTGCCTTATTGCCTGCCTAATTGCCTGCTTAATTAATTGCCTATTTGCCTGCCTAAATGCCTGCCCAATTGCCTGCCTAATTAACTGCCTAATTGCCTGCCTAATTAACTGCCTAATTACCTGCTCCTAATTGCCTGCTTAATTGCTTGCCTGCCTAATTGCCTGTCTAATTGCCTGCCTAATTGCCTTCCTAATTAATTGCCCAATTGCCTGCCTTATTGCCTGCTTTATTAATTGCCTAATTGCCTTTCTAATTTACTGCCTAATTGCCTGCTTATTGCCTGCCTAATTGCCTGCCTAATTAAATGCATAATTGGCTACCTAATTATCTTCTTAATTGCCTGCCTGATTGCCTGCCTAATTCCCGGCTCAATTGCCTGCCTAATTGCCTGCCTAATTAAATGCCTAATTGCCTGCCTAATTACCTGCATAAATGCATGCCTAACTGCCTGCCTATTTGCCTGCCTAATTGCTTGCTTAATTAACTGCCTTATTGCCTGCCTAATTGCCTAATTAGTTGCTTGCCTAATTGCCTGCCTTATTATTTGCATAATTGCCTGCCTAATTGCCTGCCTATTGCCTGCATAATTAACTGCCAAATTGCCTGCCTATTAACTGCCTAATTGCCTGCCTAATTAACTGCCTAATTAACAGCCTAATTACCTGCCAAACTAGCTGCTTAATTGCCTGCCTAATTGCTTGCATAATTGCCTGCCTATTTAAATGCCTAATTGCCTGCCTAATTGCCTGCCTAATTAAATGCCTAATTAACTGCCAAATTGCCTGCCTAATAACTGCCTAATTGCCTGCCTAATTAACTGCCTAATTGACTGCCTAATTAGCTGCTTAATTGCCTGCCTAATTGCCTGCATAATTGCCTGCCTATTTAAATGCCTAATTGCCTGCCTAATTGCCTGCCTAATTGCCTGCCTAAATAAATGCCTAATTGCCTGCCTAAGTAACTGCCTAATTGCCTGCCTAATTACCTGCCTAATTGCCTGCTTAATTAATTGCCTAATTAACTGCCTAATTGCCTGCCTAATTAAATGCCTAATTGCCTGCCTAATTAAATGCTTAATTGCATGCCTAATTAACTGCTTAATTGCCTGCCTAATTGCCTGCCTAATTGCCTGCCTTATTGCATGCTTAATTAATTGCCTAATTGCCTGCCTAATTGCCTGCCTAATAAATGCCTTATTACCTGCCTAATTGCCTGCCTAATTGCAGGCCTAATTAACTGCATAATTACATGCCTAATTGCCTGCCTAATTGCCTGCCTAATTGCCTGCTTAATTAATTGCCTATTTGCCTGCCTAATTGCCTGCCCAATTGCCTGCCTAATTAACTGCCTAATTGCCTGCCTAATTAACTGCCTAATTACCTGCTCCTAATTGCCTGCTTAATTGCTTGCCTGTCTAATTGCCTGCCTAATTGCCTTCCTAATTAATTGCCCAATTGCCTGCCTTATTGACTGCCTAATTGCCTGCTTATTGCCTGCCTAATTGCCTGCTTATTGCCTGCCTAATTGCCTGCCTAATTAAATGCATAATTGGCTGCCTAATTATCTTCTTAATTGCCTGCCTGATTGCCTGCCTAATTCCCTGCCCAATTGCCTGCCTAATTGCCTGCCTAATTAAATGCCTAATTGCCTGCCTAATTACCTGCATAATTGCCTGCCTAACTGCCTGCCTATTTGCCTGCCTAATTGCCTGCCTAATTAACTGCCAAATTGTCTGCCTAATTAACTGCCTAATTGTCTGCTTAATTAACTGCCTAATTAACTGCCGAATTGCCTGTCTAATTGCCTGCCTAATATACTGCCTAATTGCCTGCCTAATTATCTTTCTAATGGCCTGCCTAATTTACTGCCTAATTGCCTGTTAAATTGCTTGCCTGCCTAATTGCCTTCTTAATTGCTTGCCTAATTGCTTGCTTAATTAACTGCCTTATTGCCTGCCTAATTGCCTTATTAGTTGCTTGCCTAATTGCCTGCCTTATTATTTGCATAATTGCCTGCCTAATTGCCTGCCTATTGCCTGCATAATTAACTGCCAAATTGCCTGCCTAATAACTGCCTAATTGCCTGCCTAATTAACTGCCTAATTAACAGCCTAATTACCTGCCAAATTAGCTGCTTAATTGCCTGCCTAATTGCTTGCATAATTGCCTGCCTATTTAAATGCCTAATTGCCTGCCTAATTGCCTGCCTAATTAAATGCCTTATTGCCTGCCTAATTTACTGCCTAATTGCCTGCCTAATTGCTTGCCTAATTGCCTGCTTATTGCCTGCCTAATTAAATGCATAATTGCCTGTCTAATAATCTTCTTAATTGCCTGCCTAATTGCCTGCCTAATTAACTGCCTAATTGCCTGCCTAATTAACTGCCTAATTGCCTGCCTAATTGCCTGCCTTATTGCCTGCCATATTGCCTGCTTAATTGCCTGCTTAATTAATTACCTAAGTGCCTGCATAATTGCCTCCCTAATTGCCTGCCTAATTAACTGCCAAATTACCTGCGTAATTAACTGCCTTATTGCCTGCCTAATTAACTGCCTAATTAACTGCCTAATTAACTGCCTAATTACCTACCAACTTAGCTGCTTAATTGCCTGCATAATTGCCTGCCTAATTACCTGCCTAATGGCCTGCGTAATTGCCTGCCTAATTGCCTGCATAATTAATTACCTAATTGCCTGCCTAATTGCCTGCCTAATTGCCTGCCTAATTAACTGCCAAATTACCTGCGTAATTAACTGCCTTATTGCCTGCCTTATTAAATGCCTAATTACCTGCCAACTTAGCTGTTAATTTGCCTACCTAATTGCCTGCATAATTGCCTGCCTAATTAACTGCCTAATGGCCTGCCTAATTGCCTGCCTAATTAAATGCCTAATTGCCTGCCTAATTAAATGCCTAATTGCCTTATTGCCTGCCTAATTAACTGCCTAATTCCCTGCCTAATTCCCTGCCTAATTGCCTGCATAATTGCCTGCCTAATTGCCTGCGTAATTAAATGCCTAATTGCCTGCCTAATTAAATACATAATTGCCTGCCTAATTAATTGCCTTATTGCCTGCCTAATTGCCTGCCTAATTAACTGCATAATTCCCTGCCTAATTAACTGCCTAATTGCCTGCCTAATTGCCTGCATAATTGCGTGCCTAATTAACTGCCTAATGGCCTGCATAATTGCCTGCCTTATTGCCTGCATAATTGCCTGCCTAATTAAATGCCTAATTGCCTGTTTGATTGACTGCATAATTGCCTGCCTTACTGCCTGCCTTTTTGCCTGCCTAATTGCCTGCTTAATTAACTGCCAAATTCCCTGCCTAATTAACTGCTTAATTGCCTGTCTAATTGCCTGCCTAATATACTGCCTAATTTCCTGCCTAATTATCTTCCTAATGGCCTGCCTAATTAACTGCCTAATTGTCTGCCTAATTGCTTGCTTTCCTAATTGCCTGCCTAATTGCTTGCCTAATTGCATGCTTAATAAACTGCCTTATTGCCTGCCTAATTGCCTAATTAATTGCTTGCCTAATTGACTGCCTAATTATTTGCCTAATTGCCTGCATAATTGCCTGCCTAAGTAACTGCCTAATGGCCTGCCTAATTGCCTGCCTTATTATTTGCCTAATTGCCTGCCTAATTGCCTGCCTATTGCCTGCATATTTAACTGACAAATTGCCTGCCTAATGACTGCCTAATTGCCTGCCTAATTAACTGCCTAATTGACTGCCTAATTACCTGCCAAATTAGCTTCCTTATTGACTGCCTAATTAACTGACTAATTGCCTGCCAAATTGCATGCTTAATTAATTGCCTAATTGCCTGCCTAATTAACTGCCTAATTGACTGCCTAATAAATGCCTTATTGCCTGCCTAATTGCCTGCCTAATTGCAGGCCTAACTAACTGCCTAATTACATGCCTAATTGCCTGCCTAATGCCTGCCTAATTAAATGCCTAATTGTCAGCCTAATTGCCTGCCTAATTGCTTGCTTTATTAATTGCCTAATTGCCTGCCTAATTGACTGCCTAATTTACTGCCTTATTGCCTGCCTAAATAAATAACTAATTGCCTGCCTAATTAACTACTTGATTAACTGCCTAATTACCTGCCAAATTAGCTGTAATTTCCTGCCTATTTGCCTGCATAATTGCCTGCCTAATAAACTGTTTAATGGCCTGCCTAATTGCCTGCTTGATTAATTGCCTAATTGCCTGCCTAATTCCCTGCCTAATAAACTGCCTAATTGCCTGCCTAATTAACTGCCTAATTGCCTGCTTATTTGACTGCTTAATTTATTGCCTAATTGCCTGCCTTATTAAATGCCTAATTGCCTGTCTAATTAATTGCCTTATTGCCTGCCTAATTAATTTCCTAATTGCCTGCCTAATTGCCTGCCTAATTGCCTGCCTAATTAACTGCCTAATTGCCTGCCTAATTGCCTGCTTAATTAATTGCCTAAATACCTGCCTAATTGCCTTCCTAATTAACGGCCTTATTGCCTGCCTAAATAAGTACCTTATTGCCTGCCTAATTAAATGCCTAATTGCCTGCCTAATTGCCTTCCTTATTGCCTGCCTAATTGCCTGCTTAATTAATTGCCTATTTGCCTGCCTAATTGCCTGCCTAATTGCCTGCCTAATCAACTGCCTAATTGCCTGCCTAATTAACTGCCTAATTAACTGCTCAATTGCCTGCCTTATTGCATTCCTAATAAACTGCCTAATTAAATGCCAAATTGCCTTCCTAATTGCCTGCTTAAATGCTTGCCTGCCTAATTAACTGCCTAATTGCCGACCTAATTGCCTGCCTAATTACCTGCATCGTTGCCTGCCTAACTGCCTGTCTAATTAAATGCCAAATTTTCTGCCTAATGAACTGCCTAATTGTCTGCCTAATTAACTGCCTAATTAAATGCCTAATTGCCTGTCTAATTGCCTGCCTAATATACTGCCTAATTGCCTGCCTAATTATCTTCCTAATGGCCTGCCTAATTAACTGCCTAATTGCCTGCTTAATTGCTTGCCTGCCTAATTGCCTGCTTAAATGCTTGCCTAATTGCTTGCTTAATTAACTGCTTTATTGCCTGCCTAATCGCCTAACTAATTGCTTGCCTAATTGCCTGCCTTATTATTTGCATTATTGCCTGCATAATTGCCTGCCTATTGCCTGCATAATTAACTGCCAAATTGCCTTCCTAATAACTGCCTAATTGCCGGCCTAATTAACTGCCTAATTGACTGCCTAATTACCTGCCAAATTAGCTGCTTAATTGCCTGCCTAATTGCCTGCATATTTGCCTGCCTATATAAATACCTAATTGCCTGCCTAATTGCCTGCCTAATTGCCTGCTAATTAAATGCCTAATTGCCTGCCTAATTGCCTGCCTAATTGCCTGCCTAATTACCTGCCTAATTGCCTGCTTAATTAATTGCCTTATTGCCTGCCTAATTAACTGCCTAATTGCCTGCCCTATAAATGCCTTATTGCCTGCCTAATTGCCTGCCTAATTGCAGGCCTAATTAACTGCCTAATACCTGCCTAATTAACTGCCAAATTCCCTTCCTAATTAACTGCCTAATTGCCTGTCTAATTGCCTGCCTAATATACTGCCTAATTGCCTGCCTAGTTATCTTCCTAATGGCTTGCCTAATTAACTGCCTAATTGCCTGCTTAATTACTTGCCTGCCTAATTGCCTGCCTAATTGCTTTCCTAATTGCTTGCTTCATTAACTGCCTTATTGCCTGCCTAATTGTCTAGTTAATTGCTTGCGTAATTGCCTGCCTAATTATTTGCCTAATTACCTGCCAAATTAGCTGCTTAATTGCCTGCCTAATTGCCTGCCTTATTGCCTGCATAATTAACAGCCAAATTGCCTGCCTAATAACTGCCTAATTGCCTGCCTAATTACCTGCTAAATTAGCTGCTTAATTGCCTGCCTAATTGCCGGCATAATTGCCTGCCTAATTAAATGCCTAAAGGGCTGCCTAATTGCCTGCTTAATTGCCTGCATAATTAACTGCCAAATTGCCTGCCTAATAACTGCCTAATTGCCTGCCTAATTAACTGCCTAATTAACAGCCTAATTACCTGCCAAATTAGCTGCTTAATTGCCTGCCTAATTGCTTGCATAATTGCCTGCCTATTTAAATGCCTAATTGCCTGCCTAATTAAATGCCTAATTTAATGCCTAATTGGCTGCCTAATTGCAAGCCTAAGTGCCTTCCTTATTGCCTGCTTTATTGCCTGCCTAATTGCCTGCTTAATTAATAGCCTAATTACCTGCCTAATTGCCTTCCTAATTAGTTGCCTAATTGCCTGCATAATAAATTTCCTTATTGCCTGCCTAATTAAATGCCTAATTGCTAGCTAATTGCCTGCTTAATTAATTGCCTAATTGCCTGCATAATTGCCTGCCCTAATTAACTGCCTAATGGCCTGCCTAATTGCCTGCCTAATTGCATGTTTAATTAATTGCCAAATTGCCTGCCTAATTAACTGCCTAACTGCCTGCCAAATTAACTGCCTAATTGCCTGCCTAATTGCCTGCTTAATTAATTGCATAATTGCCTGCTAATTGTCTGCCTAATTAACTACCTCATTGCCTGCATAATTGCCTGCCTAATTAACTGTCTAATTGCATTCCCTTTTAACTGCCTTATTGCCTGCCTTATTGCCTGCCTTATTATCTGCCTAATGGCCTGCCTAATTAACTGCCTAATTGCCTGCCTAATTGCCTGCCTAATTGCCTGCCTAATTAAATGCCTAATTTAATGCCTAATTGCCTGCCTAATTGCAAGCCTAATTGCCTGCCTAATTGCCTGCAATTGGCTGCCTAATTGCCTGCCTAATATAATGCCTAATTGCCTGCCTAATTACCTGCATAATTGCCAGCCTAACTGCCTGCCTATTTGCCTGCCTTATTGCCTGCTTAATTAATTGCCTAATTGCCTGGATAATTCCCTGCCTAATAAACTGCCTAATTGCCTGCCTAATTAACTGCCTAATTGCCTGCTTAATTTATTGCCTAATTGCCTGCCTAATTGCCTGCCTAATTAAATGCCTTATTGCCTGCCTAATTAATTGCCTTATTGCCTGCCTTATGGACTGCCTAATTGCCTGCTTAATTAATTGCCTAATTGCCTTTCTAATTTACTGCCTAATTGCCTGCCTAATTGCCTGCCTAATTGCCTGCTTATTGCCAGCCTAATTGCCTGCCTAATTAAATGCCTAATTGCCTGCCTAATTACCTGCATAATTGCCTGCCTAACTGCCTGCCTATTTGCCTGCCTATTTGCCTGCCTAATTAACTACCAAATTGTTTGCCTAATAACTTCCTAATTGTCTGCCTAATTAACTGCCTAATTAACTGCCTAATTGCCTGTCTAATTGCCTGCCTAATATACTGCCTAATTGCCTGCCTAATTATCTTCCTAATGGCCTGCCTATTTAACTGCCTAATTGCCTGCTTAATTGCTTGCCTGCCTAATTGCCTGCTTCATTGCTTGCCTGCCTAAAATGCCTGCTTAATTGCTTGCCTAATTGCTTGCTTAATTAACTGCCTTATTGCCTGCCTAATCGCCTAATTAATTGCTTGCCTAATTGCCTGCCTTATTATTTGCCTAATTGCCTGCCTAATTGCCTGCCTAATTAACTGCCTAATTGCCTGCCTAATTAACTGCCTAATTGCCTGCCTAATTAAATGCCTAATTGCCTGCCTAATTAACTGCCTAATTGCCTGCCTGATTGCCTGCCTAATTCCCGGCCCAATTGCCTGCCTAATTGCCTGCCTAATTGCCTGCCTAATTGCCTTCCTAATTAACTGCCTAATTGCCTGCCTAAATAAGTACCTAATTGCCTGCCTGATTGCCTGTCTAATAAAATGCTTAATTGCCTGCCTAATTATCTGCTAAATTGCCTGCCTAATTGCCTGCCTAATTGCCTGTCTAATATAATGCCTAATTGCCTGCCTAATTACCTGCATAATTGCCTGCCTAACTGCCTGCCTATTTGCCTGCCTTATTGCCTGCCTAATTAATTGCCTAATTGCCTGCCTAATTAACTGCCTAATTAACTGCCTAATTACCTGCCTAATTAGCTGCTTAATTGCTTGTCTAATTGCCTGCATAATTGCCTATCTAATTAAATGCCTAATTAACTGCCTAATTAACTGCCTAATTGCCTGCCTAATTGCCTGCTTAATTAATTGCATAATTGTCTGCCTAATTAACTGCCTAATTGCCTGCATAATTGCCTGCCTAATTAACTGTCAAAATGCCTGCCTTATTAACTGCCTTATTGCCTGCCTAATTATCTGCCTAATGGCCTGCCTTATTAACTGCCTAATTGCCTGATTAATTGCTTGCCTGCCTAATTGCCTGCCTAATTAAATGCCTAATTGCTTGCCTGATTGCCTGCATTATTGCCTGCCTAACTGCCTGCCCAATTGCCTGCTTAATTAATTGCTTAATTGCCTGCCTAATTGCCTGCCTAATTGCCTGTCTAATTGCCTGCCTAATATACTGCCTAATTGCCAGCCTAATTATCTTCCTAATGGCCTGCTTAATTATTTGCCTAATTGCCTGCTTAATTGCTTGCCTGCCTAATTGCCTGCCTAATTGCTTGCTTAATTAACTGCCTTATTGCCTGCCTAATCGCCTATTTAATTGCTTGCCTAATTGCCTGCCTTATTATTTGCCTAATTGCCTGCCTATTGCCTGCATAATTAACTGCCAAATTGCCTGCATAATAAGTGCCTAATTGCCTGCTAATTGCCTGCATAATTGCAGGCCTAATTAACTGCCTAATTACCTGCCTAATTATCTGCCAAATTCCCTGCCTAATTAACTGCATAATTGCCTGCCTAATTGCTTGCCTCATTGCCTGCCTAATTGCTTGCCTAATTGCCTGCCTAATTGCATGCTTAATTAATTGCCTAATTGCCTGCCTAATTGCTTGCCTAATACCCTGCCTAATTGCATGCCCAATTTATTGCCTAATTGCCTAATTGCCTGCCTAATTAACTGCCTAATTGCCTGCCTAATTGCTTGCCTAATTGCCTGCCTAATTGCATGCTTAATTAATTGCCTAATTGCCTGCCTAATGGCCTGCCTAATTAACTGCCTAATTGCCTGCTTAATTAACTGCCTAATTGCCTGCCTAATAAATGCCTAATTGCCTGCCTAATTAACTGCCTAATTAACTGCCTTATTGCCTGCTTAATTGCTTGCTTGCCTAATTGCCTGCCTAATAGCTTGCCTAATTGCTTGCTTAATTAACTGCCTTATTGCCTGCCTAATTGCCTAATTAATTGCTTGCCTAATTGCCTGCCTAATTGCCTGCCTTATTTACTGCATAATTAACTGCCAAATTGCCTGCCTAATTAACTGCCTAATTGCCTGCCTAATAAATGCCTTATTGCCCACCTAATTGCTTGCCTAATTGCAGGCCTAATTAACTGCCTAATTAACTGCCTAATTACCTGCCTAATTACCTGCCTAATTAACTGCCAAATTCCCTGCCTAATTAACTGCCTAATTGCCTGTCTAATTGCCTGTTTAATATACTGCCTAATTGCCTGCCTAGTTATCTTACTAATGGCCTGCCTAATTAACTGCCTAATTGCCTGCTTTATTGCTTGCCTGCCTAATTGCCTGCCTAATTGCTTGCCTAATTGCTTGCTTAATTAACTGCCTTATTGCCTGCCTAATTTCCTAATTAATTGCTTGCCTAATTGCCTGCCTTATTATTTGCCTAATTGCCTGCCTAATTGCCTGCCTTATTTACTGCATAATTAACTGCCAAATTGCCTGCCTATAACTGCCAAATTGCCTACCTAATTAACTGCCTAATTAACTGCCTAAATACTTGCCAAATTAGCTGCTTAATTGCCTGCCTAATTGCCGGCCTAATTGCCTGCCTTATTAAATGCCTTATGGCCTGCTTAATTGCCTGCTAATTGCCTGCCTAATTAAATGCCTAATTGCCTGCCTATTTAAATGCCTAATTGCCTTCCTAATTGACTGCCTAAATAAATGCCTTATTGCCTGCCTAATTAACTGCCTAATTGCCTGCCTAATTACCCGCCCAATTGCTTGCTTAATTAATTGCCTAATTGCCTGCCTAATTGCCTGCCTAATTAACTGCCTAATTGCCTGCCTAATTAACTGAATAATTGCCTGCCTAATTGCTTGCCTAATTGCCTGCCTAATTGCATGCTTAATTAATTGCCTAATTGCCTGCCTAATTAACTGCCTAATTGCCTGCCTAATTAACTGCCTAATTGCCTGCCTAATAAATGCCTTATTGCCCACCTAATTGCTTGCCTAATTGCAGGCCTAATTAACTGCCTAATTAACTGCCTAATTACCTGCCTAATTAACTGCCAAATTCCCTGCCTAATTAACTGCCTAATTGCCTGTCTAATTGCCTGTTTAATATACTGCCTAATTGCCTGCCTAGTTATCTTACTAATGGCCTGCCTAATTAACTGCCTAATTGCCTGCTTTATTGCTTGCCTGCCTAATTGCCTGCCTAATTGCTTGCCTAATTGCTTGCTTAATTAACTGCCTTATTGCCTGCCTAATTTCCTAATTAATTGCTTGCCTAATTGCCTGCCTTATTATTTGCCTAATTGCCTGCCTAATTGCCTGCCTTATTTACTGCATAATTAACTGACAAATTGCCTGCCTATAACTGCCAAATTGCCTACCTAATTAACTGCCTAATTAACTGCCTAAATACCTGCCAAATTAGCTGCTTAATTGCCTGCCTAATTGCCGGCCCAATTGCCTGCCTAATTAAATGCCTTATGGCCTGCTTAATTGCCTGCTAATTGCCTGCCTAATTAAATGCCTAATTGCCTGCCTAATAAACTGCCTAATTGCCTGCTTAATTAATTGCCTAATTGCCTGTCTAATTAACTGCCTAATTGCCTGCCTAATGAAATGCTTATTTGCCTGCCTAATTAACTTCTTAATTGCCTGCCTAACTGCCTGCCTAACTGCCTGCCTAATTGCCTGCCTAATTGCCTGCCTTATTGCATGCTTAATTAATTGCCTAATTGCCTGCCTAATGCCTGTGTAATTAAATGCCTAATTGTCAGCCTAATTGCCTGCTTAATTGCTTGCTTTATTAATTGCCTAATTGCCTGCCTTATTGACTGCCTAATTAACTGCCTTTTTGCCTGCCTAATTAAATAACTAATTGCCTGCCTAATTAACTACCTAATTAACTGCCTAATTACCTGCCAAATTAGCTGTAATTTCCTGCCTATTTTCCTAAATAATTGCCTGCCTAATAAACTGCCTAATGGCCTGCCTAATTGCCTGCTTAATTAATTGCCTAATTGCTTGGATAATTCCCTGCCTAATAAACTGCCTAATTGCCTGCCTAATTAACTGCCTAATTGCCTGCTTAATTTATTGCCTAATTGCCTGCCTAATTGCCTGCCTAATTAAATGCCTTATTGCCTGCCTAATTAATTGCCTTATTGCCTGCCTTATGGACTGCCTAATTGCCTGCTTAATTAATTGCCTAATTGCCTTTCTAATTTACTGCCTAATTGCCTGCCTAATTGCCTGCCTAATTGCCTGCTTATTGTCAGCCTAATTGCCTGATAATTAAATGCCTAATTGCCTGCCTAATTAACTGCCTAATTGCCTGCCTAATTAACTGACTATTTGCCTGCCTTTTTGATTGCCTAATTGCCTGCCTAATTGCATGCCTTATTCATTGCCTTATTGCCTGCCTAATGGCCTGCCAAATTTACTGCCTAATTGCCTGCCTAATTAACTGCCTAATTGCCTGCCTAATAAATGCCTAATTGCCTGCCTAATTAACTGCTTAATTAACTGCCTAATTGCCTGCTTATTTGCTTGCCTGCCTAATTGCTTGCCTAATTGCTTGCTTAATTAACTGCCTTATTGCCTGCCTAATTGCCTAATTAATTGCTTGCCTAATTGCCTGCCTAATTATTTGCCTAATTGCCTGCCTAATTGCCTGCCTTATTTACTGCATAATTAACTGCCAAATTGCCTGCCTAATAACTGCCTAATTGCCTGCCTAATTAACAGCCTAATTAACTGCCTAATTACCTGCCAAATTAGCTGCTTAATTGCCTGCCTAATTAAATGCCTAATTGCCTGCCTAATTAACTGCCTAATTGCCTGCCTAATTGCCTGCTTAATTAATTGCATAATTGCCTGCTAATTGTCTGCCTAATTAACTGCCTAATTGCCTGCATAATTGCCTGCCTAATTAACTGTCTAATTGCATTCCCTTTTAACTGCCTTATTGCCTGCCTTATTATCTGCCTAATGGCCTGCCTAATTAACTGCCTAATTGCCTGCATAATTGCCTGCCTAATTAACTGTCTAATTGCATTCCCTTTTAACTGCCTTATTGCCTGCCTTATTATCTGCCTAATGGCCTGCCTAATTAACTGCCTAATTGCCTGCCTAATTGCCTGCCTAACTGCCTGCCTAATTAAATGCCTAATTTAATGCCTAATTGCCTGCCTAATTGCAAGCCTAATTGCCTGCCTAATTGCCTGCTTTATTGCCTGCCTAATTGCCTGCTTAATTAATAGCCTAATTACCTGCCTAATTGCCTACCTAATTAACTGCCAAATTGCCTGCTTAAATAAGTACCTAATTGCCTGCCTAATTGCCTGCCTAATTGCTTGCCTAATTAAATGCTTAATTGCCTGCATAATTATCTGCTTAATTGCCTGCCTAATTGCCTGCCTAATTGCCTGCCTAATTAAATGCATAATTGCCTGCCTAATTTAATACCTAATTGCCTGCCTAATTGCCTGCCTAATTAAATGCATAATTGCCTGCCTAATTATCTGCTTAATTGCCTGCCTAATTGCCTGCCTAATTGCCTGCCTAATTAAATGCCAAATTGCCTGCCTATTTACCTGCATAATTGCCTGCCTAACTGCCTGCCTATTTGCCTGCATAATTGCCTGCCTATTTGCCTGCATAATTGCCTGCCTAATTAACTGCCTAATTGCCTGCCTAATTAACTGCCTAATTAACTGCCTAATAACCTGCCAAATTAGCTGCTTAATTGCTTGTTTAATTGCCTGCATAATTGCCTATCTAATTAACTGCCTAATGGCCTGCCTAATTGCCTGCCTAATTGCATGCTTAATTATTGCCTGCCTAATTGCCTGCCTAATTAACTGCCCAAATGCCTGCCTAATTAACTGCCTTATTGCCTGCCTTATTGCCTGCTTAATTAATTGCATAATTGCCTGCTAATTGTCTGCCTAATTAACTGCCTAATTGCCTGCATAATTGCCTGCCTAATAAACTGTCTAATTGCCTGCCTTATTAACTGCCTAATTACCTGCCTAATTAACTGCCTAATGGTTTGCCTAATTAACTGCCTAATTGCCTGTCTAATTGCCTGCCTAATATACAGCCTAATTGCCTGCCTAATTATCTTCCTAATGGCCTGCCTTATTAACTGCCTAATTGCCTGCTTAATTGCTTGCCTGCCTAATTGCCTGCCTAATTAACTGCCTAATCGCCTGCCTAATTGCCTGCCTAATTGCCTGCATAATTAACTGCCTAATGGCCTGCTTAAATTATTGCCTAATTGCCTGCCTAATTGCCTGCCTAATTAATTGCCTAATTGCCTGCCTAATTAACTGCCTAATTGCCTGCCTAATTGCCTGCCTAATTGTCTGCTTAATTGCCTGCTTAATTAATTACCTAATTGCCTGCATAATTGCCTGCCTAATTGCCTGCCTAATTAACTGCCAAATTACCTGCGTAATTAACTGCCTTATTGCCTGCCTAATTAACTGCCTAATTAACTGCCTAATTACCTGCAAAATTAGCTGCTTAATTGCCTGCCTAATTGCCTGCATAATTGTCTGCCCTATTTAACTGCCTAATGGTCTGCTTAATTAATTGCCTAATTGCCTGCCTAATTAACTGCCTAATTGCCTGCCTAATAAACTGCCTAATTGCCTGCCTAATTGCATGCCTAATTGCCTGCTAAATTGCCTGCTTAATTAATTATCTAATTGCCTGCATAATTGCCTGCCTAATTGCCTGCCTAATTAACTACCAAATTACCTGCGTAATTAACTGCCTTATTGCATGCTTAATTAACTGCCTAATTAACTGCCAACTTAGCTGCTTAATTGCCTGCCTAATTGCCTGCATAATTGCCTGCCTAATTAACTGCCTAATGGTCTGCATAATTGCCTGCCTAATTGCCTGCTTAATTAATTGCTTTATTGCCTGCCTAATTGCCTGCCTAATTAACTGCCTAATTGCCTGCCTAATTGCCTGCCTAATTGCCTGCCTATTTAAATGCCTAATTGCCTGCCTAATTGCCTGCCTAAATAAATGCCTAATTGCCTGCCTAAGTAACTGCCTAATTGCCTGCCTAATTACCTGCCTAATTGCCAGCTTAATTAATTGCCTAATTGCCTGCCTAATTGCCTGCCTAATTAACTGCCTAATTAAATGCCTAATTGCCTGCCTAATTAAATGCTTAATTGCCTGCCTAATTAACTGCTTAATTGCCTGCCTAATTGCCTGCCTTATTTACTGCATAATTAACTGCCAAATTGCCTGCCTATAACTGCCTAATTGCCTACCTAATTAACTGCCTAATTAACTGCCTAAATACCTGCCAAATTAGCTGCTTAATTGCCTGCCTAATTGCCGGCCTAATTGCCTGCCTAATTAAATGCCTTATGGCCTGCTTAATTGCCTGCTAATTGCCTGCCTATTTAATGCCTAATTGCCTGCCTAATAAACTGCCTAATTGCCTGCTTAATTAATTGCCTAATTGCCTGCCTAATAAACTGCCTAATTGCCTGCCTAATGAAATGCTTATTTGCCTGCCTAATTAACTTCTTAATTGCCTGCCTAATTGCCTGCCTAATTGCCTGCCTTATTGCATGCTTAATTAATTGCCTAATTGCCTGCCTAATGCCTGTCTAATTAAATGCCTAATTGTCAGCCTAATTGCCTGCTTAATTGCTCTCTTTATTAATTGCCTAATTGCCTGCCTAATTGACTGCCTAATTAACTGCCTTATTGCCTGCCTAATTAAATAACTAATTGCCTGCCTAATTAACTACCTAATTAACTGCCTAATTACCTGCCAAATTAGCTGTAATTTCCTGCCTATTTTCCTAAATAATTGCCTGCCTAATAAACTGCCTAATGGCCTGCCTAATTGCCAGCTTAATTAATTGCCTAATTGCCTGGATAATTCCCTGCCTAATAAACTGCCTAATTGCCTGCCTAATTAACTGCCTAATTGCCTGCTTAATTTATTGCCTAATTGCCTGCCTAATTGCCTGCCTAATTAAATGCCTTATTGCCTGCCTAATTAATTGCCTTATTGCCTGCCTTATGGACTGCCTAATTGCCTGCTTAATTAATTGCCTAATTGCCTTTCTAATTTACTGCCTAATTGCCTGCCTAATTGCCTGCTTATTGCCAGCCTAATTGCCTGCCTAATTAAATGCCTAATTGCCTGCCTAATTACCTGCATAATTGCCTGCCTAACTGCCTGCCTATTTGCCTGCCTATTTGCCTGCCTAATTAACTACCAAATTGTCTGCCTCATAACTTCCTAATTGTCTGCCTAATTAACTGCCTAATTAACTGCCTAATTGCCTGTCTAATTGCCTGCCTAATATACTGCCTAATTGCCTGCGTAATTATCTTCCTAATGGCCTGCCTAATTAACTGCCTAATTGCCTGCTTAATTGCTTGCCTGCCTAATTGCCTTCCTAATTGCTTTCCTGCCTAATTGCCTGCTTAATTGCTTGCCTAATTGCTTGCTTAATTAACTGCCTTATTGCCTGCCTAATCGCCTAATTAATTGCTTGCCTAATTGCCTGCCTTATTATTTGCCTAATTGCCTGCCTAATTGCCTGCCTAATTAACTGCCTAATTGCCTGCCTAATTAAATGCCTAATTGCCTGCCTAATTAACTGCCTAATTCCTGCCTAATTACCTGCCTAATTGCCTGCTTAATTAATTGCCTAATTGCCTGCCTAATTGCCTGCCTAATTAACCGCCTTATTGCCTGCCTAATTAACTGCCTAATTGCCTGCCTATTAAAATGCCTAATTGCCTGCCTAATTGCCTGCCTAATTGCCTGCATAATTGCTTTCCTAATTGCCTGCCTAATTAACTGCCAAATTACCTGCGTAATTAACTGCCTTATTGCCTGCCTAATTAACTGCCTAATTAACTGCCTAATTACCTGCCAACTTAGCTGCGTAATTGCCTGCATAATTGCCTGCCTAATTACCTGCCTAATGGCCTGCGTAATTGCCTGCCTAATTGCCTGCCTAATTAATTGCCTAATTGCCTGCCTTATTAACTGCCTAATTGCCTGCCTAATTGCCTGCCTAATTGCCTGTCTAATTAAATGCATAATTGCCTGCCTAATAATCTGCTCAATTGCCTGCCTATTACCTGCCTAATTCCCTGCCTAATTGCCTGCCTTATTATCTGCCTAATGGCCTGCCTAATTAACTCCCTAATTGCCTGCTTAATTGGTGCCTGCCTAATTGCCTGCCTAATTGCCTGCCTAATTAAATGCCTAATTGCCTGCCTGATTGCCTGCATAATTGCCTGCCTAACTGCCTGCCTATTTGCCTGCCTAATTGCCTGCCTAATTATCTTCCTAATGGCCTGCTTATTAACTGCCTAATTGCCTGCTTAATTGCTTGCCTGCCTAATTGCCTGCCTAATTGCTTGCCTAATTGCTTGCTTAATTAACTGCCCTATTACCTGCCTAATCGCCTAATTAATTGCTTGCCTAATTGCCTGCCTTATTATTTGCCTAATTGCCTGCCTAAATGCCTGCCTCATTGCCTCCCTTTTGCCTGCATAATTAACTGCAAAATTGCCTGCCTAATAACTGCCTAATTGCCTGCCTAATTAACTGACTAATTGACTGCCTAATTACCTGCCAAATTAGCTGCTTAATTGCCTGCTAATTGCCTGCTTATTGCCTGCCTATTTAAATGCCTAATTGCCTGCCTAATTGCCTGCCTTAAATGAATGCCTAATTGCCTGCCTAATTGCCTGCCTAATTACCTGCCTAATTGCCTGCCTAATTACCTGCCTAATTGCCTGCTTAATTATCTGCCTAATTGCCTGCCTAATTGCCTGCCTAATTGCCTGCCATATTGCCTGCTTTATTGCCTGCTTAATTAATTACCTAATTGCCTGCATAATTGCTTTCCTAATTGCCTGCCTAATTAACTGCCAAATTACCTGCGTAATTAACTGCCTTATTGCCTGCCTAATTAACTGCCTAATTAACTGCCTAATTACCTGCCAACTTAGCTGCTTAATTGCCTGCATAATTGCCTGCCTAATTACCTGCCTAATGGCCTGCGTAATTGCCTGCCTAATTGCCTGCCTAATTAATTGCCTTATTGCCTGCCTAATTAACTGCCTAATTGCCTGCCTAATTGCCTGCCTAATTGCCTGCCTAATTAAATGCATAATTGCCTGCCTAATAATCTGCTCAATTGCCTGCCTATTACCTGCCTAATTCCCTGCCTAATTGCCTGCCTAATTATCTGCCTAATGGCCTGCCTAATTAACTCCCTAATTGCCTGCTTAATTGGTGCCTGCCTAATTGCCTGCCTAATTGCCTGCCTAATTAAATGCCTAATTGCCTGCCTGATTGCCTGCATAATTGCCTGCCTAACTGCCTGCCTATTTGCCTGCCTAATTGCCTGCCTAATAAACTGCCTAATGGCCTGCCTAATTGCCTGCTTAATTAATTGCCTAATTGCCTGCCTAATTGCCTTCCTAATAAACTGCCTTATTGCCTGCCTAAATAAGTACCTTATTGCATGCCTAATTAAATGCCTTATTGCCTGCCTAATTGCCTGCTTAATTAATTGCCTATTTGCCTGCCTAATTGCCTGCCTAATTGCCTGCTTAATTAATTGCTTTTTTGCCTGCCTAATTGCCTGCTTAATTGCCTGCCTAATTGCCTGCTTAATTAACTGCCTAATTACCTGCTCAATTGCCTGCCTTATTGCCTGCCTAATGAACTGCCTAATTAAGTGCCTAATTGCCTGCCTAATTGCCTGCCTAATATACTGCCTAATTGCCTGCCTAAATATCTTTCTAATGGCCTGCCTAATTAACTCCCTAATTGCCTGCTTAATTGGTGCCTGCCTAATTGCCTGCCTAATTGCCTGCCTAATTAAATGCCTAATTGCCTGCCTGATTGCCTGCATAATTGCCTGCCTAACTGCCTGCCTATTTGCCTGCCTAATTGCCTGCCTAATTATCTTCCTAATGGCCTGCTTATTAACTGCCTAATTGCCTGCTTAATTGCTTGCCTGCCTAATTGCCTGCCTAATTGCTTGCCTAATTGCTTGCTTAATTAACTGCCCTATTACCTGCCTAATCGCCTAATTAATTGCTTGCCTAATTGCCTGCCTTATTATTTGCCTAATTGCCTGCCTAATTGCCTGCCTATTGCTTGCATAATTAACTGCCAAATTGCCTGCCTAATAACTGCCTAATTGCCTGCCTAATTAACTGACTAATTGACTGCCTAATTACCTGCCAAATTAGCTGCTTAATTGCCTGCTAATTGCCTGCATTATTGCCTGCCTATTTAAATGCCTAATTGCCTGCCTAATTGCCAGCCTTAAATGAATGCCTAATTTCCTGCCTAATTAACTGCCTAATTGCCTGCCTAATTACCTGCCTAATTGCCTGCCTAATTGCCTGCTTAATTAATAGCCTAATTGCCTGCCTAATTGCCTGCCTAATTGCTTGCCTAATTGCCTGCCTAATTGCATGCCCAATTAATTGCTTAATTGCCTGCCTAATTGCCTGCCTAATTAACTGCCTAATTGCCTGCCTAATTAACTGACTAATTGCCTGCCTAATTGCTTGCCTAATTGCTTGCCTAATTGCCTGCCTAATTGCATGCCTTATTAATTGCCTAATTGCCTGCCTAATGGCTTGCCTAATTAACTGCCTATTTGCCTGCCTTATTAACTGCCTAATTGCCTGCCTAATAAATGCCTTATTGCCTGCCTAATTGCCTGCCTAATTGCAGGCCTAATTAACTGCCTAATTACCTGCCTAATTATCTGCCAAATTCCCTGCCTAATTGCCTGCCTAATTAACTGACTAATTGCCTGCCTAATTGCCTGCCTAATTGCTTGCCTAATTGCCTGCTTAATTATTTGCCTAATTGCCTGCCTAATTGCCTGCCTTATTTACTGCATAATTAACTGCCAAATTGCCTGCCTAATAACTGCCTAATTGCCTGCCTAATTAACTGCCTAATTAACTGCCTAATTACCTGCCAAATTAGCTGCTTAATTTCCTGCCTAATTGCCGGCATAATTGCCTGCCTAATTAAATGCCTAATGGCCTGCCTAATCGCCTGCCTAATTAAATGCCTAATTGCCTGCCTAATTAACTGCTTATTGCCTGCCTAATTGCCTGCTTAATTAATTGTCTAATTGCCTGCCTAATTAAATGCCTAAATGCCTGCTTAATTAAATGCTTAATTGCCTGCCTTATTAAATGCTTAATTGACTTTCTAATTAACTGCTTAATTGCCTGCCTAATTGCCTGCCTAATTGCATGCTTAATTAATTGCCTAATTACCAGCCTAATTGCCTGCCTAATTAAATGCTTAATTGCCTGCCTTATTAAATGCTTAATTGCCTTTCTAATTAACTGCTTAATTGCCTGCCTAATTGCCTGCCTAATTGCTTGCTTTATTAATTGCCTAATTGCTTGCCTAATTGACTGCTTAATTAACTGCCTTATTGCCTGCCTAATTAAATAACTAATTGCCTGCCTAATTAACTACTTAATTAACTGCCTAATTACCTGCCAAATTAGCTGTAATTTCCTGCCTATTTGCCTGCATAATTGCCTGCCTAATAAACTGTTTAATGGCCTGCCTAATTGCCTGCCTAATAAACTGTTTAATGGCCTGCCTAATTGCCTGCTTAATTAATTGTCTAATTGCCTGCCTAATTTACTGCCTAATTGCCTGCCTAATTGCCTGCCTAATTGCCTGCTTAATTGCCTGCTTAATTAATTACCTAATTGCCTGCATAATTGCCTGCATAATTGCCTGCCTAATTGCATGCCTAATTAACTGCCAAATTACCTGCGTAATTAACTGCCTTATTGCCTGCCTAATTAACTGCCTAATTAACTGCCTAATTACCTGCCAACTTAGCTGCTTAATTGCCTGCCTAATTGACTGCATAATTGCCTGCCTAATTAACTGCCTAATTGCCTGCCTAATTAACTGCCTAATTGCCTGCCTAATTGCCTGCCTAATTGCTTGCCTAATTGCCTGCCTAAATAAATGCATAATTGCCTGCCTAATTATCTGCCTTATGGCCTGCCTAATTAACTGCCTAATTGCCTGCCTAATTACCTGCATAATTGCCTGCCTAACTGCCTGCCTATTTGCCTGCATAATTGCCTGCCTAATAGCTTGCCTAATTGCTTGCTTAATTAACTGCCTTATTGCCTGCCTAATTGCCTAATTAATTGCTTGCCTAATTGCCTGCCTAATTTTTTGCCTAATTGCCTGCCTAATTGCCTGCCTTATTTACTGCATAATTAACTGCCAAATTGCCTGCCAAATAAATGCCTTATTGCCTGCCTAATTAACTGCCTAATTGCCTGCCTAATTACCTGCCCAATTGCCTGCTTAATTAATTGCCTAATTGCCTGCCTAATTGCCTGCCTAATTAACTGCCTAATTGCCTGCCTAATTAACTGAATAATTGCCTGCCTAATTGCTTGCCTAATTGCCTGCCTAATTGCATGCTTAATTAATTGCCTAATTGCCTGCCTAATTAACTGCCTAATTGCCTGCCTAATTAACTGCCTAATTGCCTGCCTAATAAATGCCTTATTGCCCGCCTATTTACCTGCATAATTGCCTGCCTAACTGCCTGCCTATTTGCCTGCATAATTGCCTGCCTAATAGCTTGCCTAATTGCTTGCTCTATTAACTGCCTTATTGCCTACCTAATTGCCTAATTAATTGCTTGCCTAATTGCCTGCCTAATTTTTTGCCTAATTGCCTGCCTAATTGCCTGCCTTATTTACTGCATAATTAACTGCCAAATTGCCTGCCTAATAACTGCCTAATTGCCTGCCTAATTAACAGCCTAATTAACTGCCGAATTACCTGCCAAATTAGCTGCTTAATGGCCTGCCTAATTGCCTGCATAATTGCCTGCCTATTTAAATGCCTAATTGCCTTCCTAATTGACTGCCTTTATAAATGCCTTATTGCCTGCCTAATTAACTGCCTAATTGCCTGCCTAATTACCTGCCCAATTGCCTGCTTAATTAATTGCCTAATTGCCTGCCTAATTGCCTGCCTAATTAACTGCCTAATTGCCTGCCTAATTAACTGAATAATTGCCTGCCTAATTGCTTGCCTAATTGCCTGCCTAATTGCATGCTTAATTAATTGCCTTATTGCCTGCCTAATTAACTGCCTAATTGCCTGCCTAATTAACTACCTAATTGCCTGCCTAATAAATGCCTTATTGCCCGCCTAATTGCTTGCCTAATTGCAGGCCTAATTAACTGCCTAATTAACTTCCTAATTACCTGCCTAATTACCTGCCTAATTAACTGCCAAATTCCCTGCTTAATTAACTGCCTAATTGCCTGTCTAATTGCCTGTTTAATATACTGCCTAATTGCCTGCCTAGTTATCTTACTAATGGCCTGCCTAATTAACTGCCTAATTGCCTGCTTTATTGCTTGCCTGCCTAATTGCCTGCGTAATTGCTTGCCTAATTGCTTACTTAATTAACTGCCTTATTGCCTGCCTAATTTCCTAATTAATTGCTTGCCTAATTGCCTGCCTTATTATTTGCCTAATTGCCTGCCTAATTGCCTGCCTTATTTACTGCATAATTAAATGCCAAATTGCCTGCCTATAACTGCCTAATTGCCTACCTAATTAACTGCCTAATTAACTGCCTAAATACCATCCAAATTAGCTGCTTAATTGCCTGCCTAATTGCCGGCCTAATTGCCTGCCTAATTAAATGCCTTATGGCCTTCTTAATTGCCTGCTAATTGCCTGCCTAATTAAATGCCTAATTGCCTGCCTAATAAACTGCCTAATTGCCTGCCTAATGAAATGCTTATTTGCCTGCCTAATTAACTTCTTAATTGCCTGCCTAATTGCCTGTCTAATTGCCTGCCTAATTGCCTGCCTTATTGCATGCTTAATAAATTGCCTAATTGCCTGCCTAATGCCTGTCTAATTAAATGCCTAATTGTCAGCCTAATTGCCTGCTTAATTGCTTGCTTTATTAATTGCCTAATTGCCTGCCTAATTGACTGCCTAATTAACTGCCTTATTGCCTGCCTAATTAAATAACTAATTGCCTGCCTAATTAACTACCTAATTAACTGCCTAATTACCTGCCAAATTAGCTGTAATTTCCTGCCTATTTTCCTAAATAATTGCCTGCCTAATAAACTGCCTAATGGCCTGCCTAATTGCCTGCTTAATTAATTGCCTAATTGCCTGGATAATTCCCTGCCTAATAAACTGCCTAATTGCCTGCCTAATTAACTGCCTAATTGCCTGCTTAATTTATTGCCTAATTGCCTGCCTAATCGCCTGCCTAATTAAATGCCTTATTGCCTGCCTAATTAATTGCCTTATTGCCTGCCTTATGGACTGCCTAATTGCCTGCTTAATTAATTGCCTAATTGCCTTTCTAATTTACTGCCTAATTGCCTGCCTAATTGCCTGCTTATTGCCAGCCTAATTGCCTGCCTAATTAAATGCCTAATTGCCTGCCTAATTACCTGCCTAATTGCCTGCCTAATTAACTGCCTAATTGCCTGCCTAATTAAATGCCTAATTGCCTGCCTAATTAACTGCCTAATTGCCTGCGTAATTATCTTCCTAATGGCCTGCCTAATTAACTGCCTAATTGCCTGCTTAATTGCTTGCCTGCCTAATTGCCTGCTTAATTGCTTGCCTGCCTAATTGCCTGCTTAATTGCTTGCCTAATTGCTTGCTTAATTAACTGCCTTATTGCCTGCCTAATCGCCTAATTAATTGCTTGCCTAATTGCCTGCCTTATTATTTGCCTAATTGCCTGCCTAATTGCCTGCCTAATTGCCTGCCTAATTAACTGCCTAATTGCTTGCCTAATTAAATGCCTAATTGCCTGCCTAATTAACTGCCTAATTCCTGCCTAATTACCTGCCTATATGCCTGCTTAATTAATTGCCTAATTGCCTGCCTAATTGCCTGCCTAATTAACTGCCTTATTGCCTGCCTAATTAACTGCCTAATTGCCTGCCTATTAAAATGCCTAATTGCCTGCCTAATTGCCTGCCTAATTGCCTTCCTAATTAACTGCCTAATTGCCTGCCTAAATAAGTACCTATTTGCCTGCCTAATAGCCTGTCTAATAAAATGCTTAATTGCCTGCCTAATTATCTGCTAAATTGCCTGCCTAATTGCCTGCCTAATTGCCTGCCTAATTAAATGCCTAATTGCCTGCCTAATTACCTGCATAATTGCCTGCCTAACTGCCTGCCTATTTGCCTGCCTAATTGCCTGCTTAATTAACTGCCCAATTGCCTGCCTAATCAACTGACTAATCAACTGCCTAATTACCTGCCAAATTAGCTACTTAATTGCTTGCCTAATTGCCTGCATAATTGCCTATATAATTAACTGCCTAATGGCCTGCCTAATGGCCTGCCTAATTGCATGTTTAATTAATTGCCAAATCGCCTGCCTAATTAACTGCCTAACTGCCTGCCTAATTGCCTGCCTTATTGCCTGCTTAATTAATTGCATAATTGCCTGCTAATTGTCTGCCTAAATAACTGCCTAATTGCCTGCCTAATTGCCTGCCTAATTAAATGCCTAATTGCCTGCCTAATTACCTGCCTAATTGTCTGCCTAACTGCCTGCCTATTTGCCTGCCTAATGGCCTGCCTAATTAACTGCCTAATTGCCTGCCTAATTGCCTGCCTAATTAAATGCCTAATTTAATGCCTAATTGGCTGCCTAATTGCAAGCCTAAGTGCCTTCCTTATTGCCTGCTTTATTGCCTGCCTAATTGCCTGCTTAATTAATAGCCTAATTACCTGCCTAATTGCCTTCCTAATTAGTTGCCTAATTGCCTGCATAATAAATTTCCTTATTGCCTGCCTAATTAAATGCCTAATTGCTAGCTAATTGCCTGCTTAATTAATTGCCTAATTGCCTGCATAATTGCCTGCCCTAATTAACTGCCTAATGGCCTGCCTAATTGCCTGCCTAATTGCATGTTTAATTAATTGCCAAATTGCCTGCCTAATTAACTGCCTAACTGCCTGCCAAATTAACTGCCTAATTGCCTGCCTAATTCCCTGCTTAATTAATTGCATAATTGCCTGCTAATTGTCTGCCTAATTAACTACCTCATTGCCTGCATAATTGCCTGCCTAATTTACTGTCTAATTGCATTCCCTTTTAACTGCCTTATTGCCTGCCTTATTGCCTGCCTTATTATCTGCCTAATGGCCTGCCTAATTAACTGCCTAATTGCCTGCCTAATTGCCTGCCTAATTGCCTGCCTAATTAAATGCCTAATTTAATGCCTAATTGCCTGCCTAATTGCAAGCCTAATTGCCTGCCTAATTGCCTGCAATTGGCTGCCTAATTGCCTGCCTAATATAATGCCTAATTGCCTGCCTAATTACCTGCATAATTGCCAGCCTAACTGCCTGCCTATTTGCCTGCCTTATTGCCTGCTTAATTAATTGCCTTATTGCCTGGATAATTCCCTGCCTAATAAACTGCCTAATTGCCTGCCTAATTAACTGCCTAATTGCCTGCTTAATTTATTGCCTAATTGCCTGCCTAATTGCCTGCCTAATTAAATGCCTTATTGCCTGCCTAATTAATTGCCTTATTGCCTGCCTTATGGACTGCCTAATTGCCTGCTTAATTAATTGCCTAATTGCCTTTCTAATTTACTGCCTAATTGCCTGCCTAATTGCCTGCCTAATTGCCTGCTTATTGCCAGCCTAATTGCCTGCCTAATTAAATGCCTAATTGCCTGCCTAATTACCTGCATAATTGCCTGCCTAACTGCCTGCCTATTTGCCTGCCTATTTGCCTGCCTAATTAACTACCAAATTGTTTGCCTAATAACTTCCTAATTGTCTGCCTAATTATCTTCCTAATGGCCTGCCTAATTAACTGCCTAATTGCCTGCTTAATTGCTTGCCTGCCTAATTGCCTGCTTCATTGCTTGCCTGCCTAAAATGCCTGCTTAATTGCTTGCCTAATTGCTTGCTTAATTAACTGCCTTATTGCCTGCCTAATCGCCTAATTAATTGCTTGCCTAATTGCCTGCCTTATTATTTGCCTAATTGCCTGCCTAATTGCCTGCCTAATTAACTGCCTAATTGCCTGCCTAATTAACTGCCTAATTGCCTGCCTAATTAAATGCCTAATTGCCTGCCTAATTAACTGCCTAATTGCCTGCCTGATTGCCTGCCTAATTCCCGGCCCAATTGCCTGCCTAATTGCCTGCCTAATTGCCTGCCTAATTGCCTTCCTAATTAACTGCCTAATTGCCTGCCTAAATAAGTACCTAATTGCCTGCCTGATTGCCTGTCTAATAAAATGCTTAATTGCCTGCCTAATTATCTGCTAAATTGCCTGCCTAATTGCCTGCCTAATTGCCTGTCTAATATAATGCCTAATTGCCTGCCTAATTACCTGCATAATTGCCTGCCTAACTGCCTGCCTATTTGCCTGCCTTATTGCCTGCCTAATTAATTGCCTAATTGCCTGCCTAATTAACTGCCTAATTAACTGCCTAATTACCTGCCTAATTAGCTGCTTAATTGCTTGTCTAATTGCCTGCATAATTGCCTATCTAATTAAATGCCTAATTAACTGCCTAATTAACTTCCTAATTGCCTGCCTAATTGCCTGCTTAATTAATTGCATAATTGTCTGCCTAATTAACTGCCTAATTGCCTGCATAATTGCCTGCCTAATTAACTGTCAAAATGCCTGCCTTATTAACTGCCTTATTGCCTGCCTAATTATCTGCCTAATGGCCTGCCTTATTAACTGCCTAATTGCCTGATTAATTGCTTGCCTGCCTAATTGCCTGCCTAATTAAATGCCTAATTGCTTGCCTGATTGCCTGCATTATTGCCTGCCTAACTGCCTGCCCAATTGCCTGCTTAATTAATTGCTTAATTGCCTGCCTAATTGCCTGCCTAATTGCCTGTCTAATTGCCTGCCTAATATACTGCCTAATTGCCAGCCTAATTATCTTCCTAATGGCCTGCTTAATTATTTGCCTAATTGCCTGCTTAATTGCTTGCCTGCCTAATTGCCTGCCTAATTGCTTGCTTAATTAACTGCCTTATTGCCTGCCTAATCGCCTATTTAATTGCTTGCCTAATTGCCTGCCTTATTATTTGCCTAATTGCCTGCCTATTGCCTGCATAATTAACTGCCAAATTGCCTGCATAATAAGTGCCTAATTGCCTTCCTAATTGCCTGCATAATTGCAGGTCTAATTAACTGCCTAATTACCTGCCTAATTATCTGCCAAATTCCCTGCCTAATTAACTGCATAATTGCCTGCCTAATTGCTTGCCTCATTGCCTGCCTAATTGCTTGCCTAATTGCCTGCCTAATTGCATGCTTAATTAATTGCCTAATTGCCTGCCTAATTGCTTGCCTAATACCCTGCCTAATTGCATGCCCAATTAATTGCCTAATTGCCTAATTGCCTGCCTAATTAACTGCCTAATTGCCTGCCTAATTGCTTGCCTAATTGCCTGCCTAATTGCATGCTTAATTAATTGCCTAATTGCCTGCCTAATGGCCTGCCTAATTAACTGCCTAATTGCTTGCTTAATTAACTGCCTAATTGCCTGCCTAATAAATGCCTAATTGCCTGCCTAATTAACTGCCTAATTAACTGCCTTATTGCCTGCTTAATTGCTTGCTTGCCTAATTGCCTGCCTAATAGCTTGCCTAATTGCTTGCTTAATTAACTGCCTTTATGCCTGCCTAATTGCCTAATTAATTGCTTGCCTAATTGCCTGCCTAATTGCCTGCCTTATTTACTGCATAATTAACTGCCAAATTGCCTGCCTAATTAACTGCCTAATTGCCTGCCTAATAAATGCCTTATTGCCCACCTAATTGCTTGCCTAATTGCAGGCCTAATTAACTGCCTAATTAACTGCCTATTTACCTGCCTAATTACCTGCCTAATTAACTGCCAAATTCCCTGCCTAATTAACTGCCTAATTGCCTGTCTAATTGCCTGTTTAATATACTGCCTAATTGCCTGCCTAGTTATCTTACTAATGGCCTGCCTAATTAACTGCCTAATTGCCTGCTTTATTGCTTGCCTGCCTAATTGCCTGCCTAATTGCTTGCCTAATTGCTTGCTTAATTAACTGCCTTATTGCCTGCCTAATTTCCTAATTAATTGCTTGCCTAATTGCCTGCCTTATTATTTGCCTAATTGCCTGCCTAATTGCCTGCCTTATTTACTGCATAATTAACTGCCAAATTGCCTGCCTATAACTGCCAAATTGCCTACCTAATTAACTGCCTAATTAACTGCCTAAATACTTGCCAAATTAGCTGCTTAATTGCCTGCCTAATTGCCGGCCTAATTGCTTGCCTAATTAAATGCCTTATGGCCTGCTTAATTGCCTGCTAATTGCCTGCCTAATTAAATGCCTAATTGCCTGCCTATTTAAATGCCTAATTGCCTTCCTAATTGACTGCCTAAATAAATGCCTTATTGCCTGCCTAATTAACTGCCTAATTGCCTGCCTAATTACCCGCCCAATTGCTTGCTTAATTAATTGCCTAATTGCCTGCCTAATTGCCTGCCTAATTAACTGCCTAATTGCCTGCCTAATTAACTGAATAATTGCCTGCCTAATTGCTTGCCTAATTGCCTGCCTAATTGCATGCTTAATTAATTGCCTAATTGCCTGCCTAATTAACTGCCTAATTGCCTGCCTAATTAACTGCCTAATTGCCTGCCTAATAAATGCCTTATTGCCCACCTAATTGCTTGCCTAATTGCAGGCCTAATTAACTGCCTAATTAACTGCCTAATTACCTGCCTAATTAACTGCCAAATTCCCTGCCTAATTAACTGCCTAATTGCCTGTCTAATTGCCTGTTTAATATACTGCCTAATTGCCTGCCTAGTTATCTTACTAATGGCCTGCCTAATTAACTGCCTAATTGCCTGCTTTATTGCTTGCCTGCCTAATTGCCTGCCTAATTGCTTGCCTAATTGCTTGCTTAATTAACTGCCTTATTGCCTGCCTAATTTCCTAATTAATTGCTTGCCTAATTGCCTGCCTTATTATTTGCCTAATTGCCTGCCTAATTGCCTGCCTTATTTACTGCATAATTAACTGACAAATTGCCTGCCTATAACTGCCAAATTGCCTACCTAATTAACTGCCTAATTAACTGCCTAAATACCTGCCAAATTAGCTGCTTAATTGCCTGCCTAATTGCCGGCCCAATTGCCTGCCTAATTAAATGCCTTATGGCCTGCTTAATTGCCTGCTAATTGCCTGCCTAATTAAATGCCTAATTGCCTGCCTAATAAACTGCCTAATTGCCTGCTTAATTAATTGCCTAATTGCCTGCCTAATTAACTGCCTAATTGCCTGCCTAATGAAATGCTTATTTGCCTGCCTAATTAACTTCTTAATTGCCTGCCTAACTGCCTGCCTAACTGCCTGCCTAATTGCCTGCCTAATTGCCTGCCTTATTGCATGCTTAATTATTTGCCTAATTGCCTGCCTAATGCCTGTGTAATTAAATGCCTAATTGTCAGCCTAATTGCCTGCTTAATTGCTTGCTTTATTAATTGCCTAATTGCCTGCCTTATTGACCGCCTAATTAACTGCCTTTTTGCCTGCCTAATTAAATAACTAATTGCCTGCCTAATTAACTACCTAATTAACTGCCTAATTACCTGCCAAATTAGCTGTAATTTCCTGCCTATTTTCCTAAATAATTGCCTGCCTAATAAACTGCCTAATGGCCTGCCTAATTGCCTGCTTAATTAATTGCCTAATTGCTTGGATAATTCCCTGCCTAATAAACTGCCTAATTGCCTGCCTAATTAACTGCCTAATTGCCTGCTTAATTTATTGCCTAATTGCCTGCCTAATTGCCTGCCTAATTAAATGCCTTATTGCCTGCCTAATTAATTGCCTTATTGCCTGCCTTATGGACTGCCTAATTGCCTGCTTAATTAATTGCCTAATTGCTTTTATAATTTACTGCCTAATTGCCTGCCTAATTGCCTGCCTAATTGCCTGCTTATTGTCAGCCTAATTGCCTGATAATTAAATGCCTAATTGCCTGCCTAATTAACTGCCTAATTGCCTGCCTAATTAACTGACTATTTGCCTGCCTTTTTGCTTGCCTAATTGCCTGCCTAATTGCATGCCTTATTCATTGCCTTATTGCCTGCCTAATGGCCTGCCAAATTTACTGCCTAATTGCCTGCCTAATTAACTGCCTAATTGCCTGCCTAATAAATGCCTAATTGCCTGCCTAATTAACTGCTTAATTAACTGCCTAATTGCCTGCTTATTTGCTTGCCTGCCTAATTGCTTGCCTAATTGCTTGCTTAATTAACTGCCTTATTGCCTGCCTAATTGCCTAATTAATTGCTTGCCTAATTGCCTGCCTAATTATTTGCCTAATTGCCTGCCTAATTGCCTGCCTTATTTACTGCATAATTAACTGCCAAATTGCCTGCCTAATAACTGCCTAATTGCCTGCCTAATTAACAGCCTAATTAACTGCCTAATTACCTGCCAAATTAGCTGCTTAATTGCCTGCCTAATTAAATGCCTAATTGCCTGCCTAATTAACTGCTTATTGCCTGCCTTATTGCCTGCTTAATTAAATGCCTAATTGCCTGCCTAATTAACTGCCTAATTGCCTGCCTAATTAAATGCCTAATTGCCTGCCTAATTAAATGCTTAATTGCCTGCCTTATTAAATGCTTAATTGCCTGCCTAATTAACTGCTTAATTGCCTGCCTAATTGCCTGCCTAATTGCATGCTTAATTAATTGCCTAATTAACTGCTTAATTGCCTGCCTAATTGCCTGCCTAATTGCCTGCCTAATAAATGCCTGATTGCCTGCCTAATTGGCTGCCTAATTGCAGGCCTAATTAACTGCCTAATTACATGCCTAATTGCCTGCCTAATGCCTGCCTAATTAAATGCCTAATTGTCAGCCTGATTGCCTGCCTAATTGCTAGCTTTATTAATTGCCTAATTGCCTGCCTAATTGACTGCCTAATTAACTGCCTTATTGCCTGCCTAAATAAATAATTAATTGCCTGCCTAATTAACTACTTAATTAACTGCCTAATTACCTGCCAAATTAGCTGTAATTTCCTGCCTATTTGCCTGCATAATTGCCTGCCTAATAAACTGTTTAATGGCCTGCCTAATTGCCTGCTTAATTAATTGCCTAATTGCCTGCCTAATTCCCTGCCTAATAAACTGCCTAATTGCCGGCCTAATAAACTGCCTAATTGCCTGCTTAATAGACTGCTTAATTTATTGCCTAATTGCCTGCCTAATTGCCTGCCTAATAAAATGCCTAATTGCCTGCCTAATTAATTGCCTTATTGCCTGCCTAATTAATTTCCTAATTGCCTGCCTAATTGCCTGCCTAATTAACTGCCTAATTGCCTGCCTAATTGCCTGCTTAATTAATTGCCTAAATACCTGCCTAATTGCCTTCATAATTAACGGCCTTCTTGCCTGCCTAAATAAGTACCTTATTGCCTGCCTAATTAAATGCCTAATCGAATGCCTAATTGAATGCCTAATTGCCTGCCTAATTGCCTGCCTAATTGCCTGCCTAATTGCCTGCCTTATTGCCTGCCTAATTGCCTGCTTAATTAATTGCCTATTTGTCTGCCTAATTGCCTGCCTAATTGTCTGCCTAATTAACTGCCTATTTGCCTGCCTAATTAACTGCCTAATTAACTGCTCAATTGCCTGCCTTATTGCCTGCCTAATAAACTGCCTAATTAAATGCCTAATTGCCTTCCTAATTGCCTGCTTAATTGCTTGCCTGCCTAATTAACTGCCTTATTGCCGACCTAATTGCCTGCCTAATTACCTGCATAATTGCCTGCCTAACTGCTTGCCAAATTAACTGACAAATTGTCTGACTAATTTACTGCCTAAATGTCTGCCTAATTAACTGCCTAATTAAATGCCTAATTGCCTGTCTAATTGCCTGCCTAATATACTGCCTAATTGCCTGCCTAATTATCTTCCTAATGGCCTGCCTAATTAACTGCCTAATTGCCTGCTTAATTGCTTGCCTGCCTAATTGCCTGCTTAATTGCTTGCCTAATTGCTTGCTTAATTAACTGCCTTATTGCCTGCCTAATCGCCTAATTAATTGCTTGCCTAATTGCCTGCCTTATTTTTAGCCTAATTGCCTGCCTAATTGCCTGCCTATTGCCTGCATAATTAACAGCCAAATTGCCTGCCTAATAACTGCCTAATTGCCTGCCTAATTAACTGCCTAATTGACTGCCTAATTACCTGCCAAATTAGCTGCTTAATTGCCTGCCTATTTAAATACCTAATTGCCTGCCTAATTGCCTGCCTAATTGCCTGCCTAATAAAATGCCTTATTGCCTGCCTAATTAACTGCATATTTGCCTGCCTAATTACCTGCCTAATTGCCTGCTTAATTAATTGCCTAATTGCCTGCCTAATTGCCTGCCTAATTAACTGCCTAATTGCCTGCTTAATTAACTGCCTAATTGCCTGCCTAATTAACTGCCTAATTGCCTGCCTTATAAATGCCTTATTGCCTGCCTAATTGCCTGCCTAATTGCAGGCCTAATTAACTGCCTAATACCTGCCTAATTAACTGCCAAATTCCCTTCCTAATTAACTGCCTAATTGCCTGTCTAATTGCCTGCCTAATATACTGCCTAATTGCCTGCCTAGTTATCTTCCTAATGGCTTGCCTAATTAACTGCCTAATTGCCTGCTTAATTACTTGCCTGCCTAATTGCCTGCCTAATTGCTTTCCTAATTGCTTGCTTAATTAACTGCCTTATTGCCTGCCTAATTGCCTAATTAATTGTTTGCATTATTGCCTGCCTAATTATTTGCCTAATTGACTGCCTAATTACCTGCCAAATTAGCTGCTTAATTGCCTGCCTAATTGCCAGCCTAATTGCCAGCCTAATTGCCTGCCTAATTGCAGGCCTAATTCACTGCCTAATTTCCTGCTAAATTAACTGCAAAATTCCCTGCCTTATTAACATCCTAATTGCCTGCCTTATTGCCTGCCTAATAAATGCCTTATTGCCTGCCTAATTGCCTGCCTAATTGCAGGCCTAATTAACTGCCTAATTACATGCCTAATTGCCAGCCTGATTGCCTGCCTGATTGCCTGCCTGATTGCCTGCCTAATTGCCTGCCCAATTAATTGCCTTATTGCCTGCCTAATTGCCTGCCTAATTAACTGCCTAATTGCCTGCATAATTGCCTGCCTAATTGCCTGCCCAATTAATTGCCTTATTGCCTGCCTAATTGCCTGCCTAATTATCTGCTTAATTGCCTGCCTAATTGCCTGCCCAATTAATTGCCTTATTGCCTGCCTAATTGCCTGCCTAATTAACTGCCTAATTGCCTGCCTAATTGCCTGCCTAATTAAATGCATAATTGCCTGCCTAATTATCTGCTTAATTGCCTGCCTAATTACCTGCCTAATTCCCTGCCTAATTGCCTGCCTAATTATCTGTATATGGCCTGCCTAATTATTTGCCTAATTGCCTGCTTAATTGGTGCCTGCCTAATTTCCTGCCTAATTGCCTGCCTAATAGAATGCCTAATTGCCTGCCTGATTGCCTGCCTGATTGCCTGCCTAATTAACTGCCAAATTCCCTGCCTAATTAACTGCCTAATTGCCTGTCTTATTGCCTGCCTAATATACTGCCTAATTGCCTGCCTAATTATCTTCCTAATGGCCTGCCTAATTAACTGCCTAATTGCCTGCTTAATTGCTTGCCTGCCTAATTGCCTGCCTAATTGCTTGCCTAATTGCTTGCTTAATTAACTGCCTTATTGCCTGCCTAATCGCCTAATTAATTGCTTGCCTAATTGCCTGCCTTAATATTTGCCTAATTGCCTGCCTAATTGCCTGCCTATTGCCTGCATAATTAACTGCCAAATTGCCTGCCTAATAACTGCCTAATTGCCTGCCTAATTAACTGCCTAATTGACTGCCTAATTACCTGCCAAATTAGCTGCTTAATTGCCTGCCTAATTGCCTGCATAATTGCCTGCCTATTTAAATGCCTAATTGCCTGCCTAAATAAATGCCTAATTGCCTGCCTAAGTAACTGCCT
>NW_026962433.1:0-51484 GCF_032445375.1 Bacillus rossius redtenbacheri | reverse complement strand
GTTGCCTAATTAACTGCCTAATTGTTTACCTAATTGTTTACCTAATTGCCTACCTAATTGCCTGCCTTCCTGCCTAATTGCCTCTCTAATTGACTTCATAATTGCTTGCCTTATTAACTGCCTAATCGCCTGCCTAATTGCCTGCCTAATTGCCTGCCTAATTACCTGCCAAATTGCATGCTTGCCCAATTAACTGCTTAATTGCATGCCTAATTGCTTGCCTGCCTTATTGCCTGCCTGCCTAATTGCTTGCCTAATTAACTGCATAATTGCCTCCTTAATTGCCTGCTTAATTGCTTGCCTGCCTAATTGCCTACCAAATTGCCTACCTAATTGCCTGCCTTCCTGCTTAATTGCCTGCCTAATTGACTTCATAATTGCCTGCCATATTAACTGCTAATTGCCTGCCTAATTAACTGCGTAATTGCCTGCCTAATTACCTGCCAAATTGCCTGCTTGCCCAATTAACTGCTTAAATGCATGCCTAATTGCCTGCTTGCCTAATTATCTGCCTAATTGCCTGCCTATTAAACTGTCTTACTGCCTGCCTAATTGCTTGCCTGCCTAATTGCCTACCTAATTGCTTGCCTGCCTAATTGCCTACCTAATTGCTTGCCTGCCTAATTGCCTACCTAATTGTCTGCCTTCCTACCTAATAGCCTGCCTAATTGACTTCATAATTGCCTGCCTTATTAACTGCCTAATTGCCTGCCTAATTAACTGCCTAATTGCCTGCCTTAATGCTGCTTATTGCCTGCTTAATTGCCTGCCTAATTGGCTGCCTAATTACCTGCCTAATTGCCTGCCTTATTGCCTGCCTAGTTGCCTGCCTAATTGCCTGACTAATTGCCTGCTAATTGTATACATAATTGCCTACCTAATTGCCTGCCTTCTTGCCTAATTGCCTACCTAATTGACTTCATAATTGCCTGCCTTCTTGCCTAATTGCCTGCCTAATTGACTTCATAATTGCCTGCCTTATTTACTGCCTAATTGCCTGCCTAATTGCCTGCCTAATTAACTGCCTAATTACCTGCTTAATTAACTGCCTAATTAACTGCCTTACTGCTTGCCTAATTGCTTGCCTGCCTAATTGCCTTCCTAATTGCCTACCTAATTGCCTGCCTTCCTGCATAATTGCCTGCTTAATTGACTTCATAATTGCCTGCCTTATTAACTGTCTTATTTGCTTCTTAATTAACTGCCTACTTGCCTGCCTTTTTGCCTGCCTAATTACCTGCCTTATTAACTGCCTTATTGCCTGTCTAATAAATAGCCTAATTGCCTGCCTAATTACCTGCTTAATTGCCTACCTAATTGCCTGCTTAATTGCCTACCTAATTGCCTGCCTTATTGCAAACCTGTCTAATTGCCTGCTTAATTGCCTGCCTAATTGCCTTCCTGCCTAATTGCCTTCCTGCCTAATTACCTGCCTGCCTAATTGCCTGCCTAATTGCATGCCTGCCTAATTACCTGCATAATTTACTTCCTAATTGCTTGCCTAATTGCCCGCCTATCTAACTGCCTAATTGCCTACCTAATTGCCTGCCTATTTTCCTGCCTAATTGTATGCCTGCCTATTGGTTTGTCTAAATGCCTGCCTAAAAGCCTGCCTAATTATCTGCCTAATTGCCTGCCTAATTGCCTGTCTAATTGCCTGCCTAACTGCCTGCTAATTAACTGCCTAATTGCCTGCCTAATTGCCTGCCTAATTACCTGCCAAATTGCCTGCTTGCCCAATTACTGCTTAATTGCATGCCTAATTGCCTGCCTGCCTAATTGCCTGCCTGTCTAATTGCTTGCCTAATTAACTGCCAAATTGCCTGCCTTTTTGCCTGCCTAATTGCCTGCCTAATTAACTGCCTAATTGCCTGCATAATTGCTTGCCTTATTGCCTGCCTAATTACCTGCCAAATTGCTTGCCTTCCTAAATTTACTGCTTAATTGCCTACCTAATTACTTGCCTGCCTTATGGCCTGCCTAATTGCCTACCAGCCTAATTGCCTGCCTGCCTATTTCCTGCCTAATTTCCTGCCTAATTTACGTCCTAATTGCCTGCCTAATTAACTGCCTAATTGCCTGCTTAAAAGCCTGCCTAATTTACTGCCTAATTCTCTGCCTAATTGCTTGCCTAATTAACTACCTAATTGAGTGCCTAATTGCCTGCCTAATTGCCTGCTTAATTGCTTGCCTAATTACCTGCCAAATTGCCTGTTTGCCCAATTAACTGCTTAATTGCATGCCTAATTGCCAACCTGCCTAATTGCCTGCTTAATTGCCTGACTAATTGCCTACCTCCCTAATTGCTTGGCTGCCTAATTGCCTAATTGCCTAATTGCATGCCTGCCTAATTTACTGCCTAATTGCCTGTCTATTTGTCTGCATGCCTAATTGCATGCCTGCCTAATTGCATGCCTGCCTAATTATCTGCCTAATTTACTGCCTAATTGCCTGCCTAATTGCCTGCTTAATTGCCTGCCTAAATGCCTGCCTTATTGCCTGACTAATTGCTGCCTAATTGTCTGCCTAATTGCTTGCCTTATTATCTGCCTAATTGCCTGCCTAATTAACTGCCTTACTTCCTGCCTAATTGCTTGCTGACTAATTGCCTACCTAATTGCCTATATAATTGCCTGCCTTCCTGCCTAATAGCCTGCCTAATAGCCTGCCTAATTAACTGCCTAATTGCCTGCTTATTTGCCTGCCTAATTGCCTGCCTAATTGCCTGCCTTATTGCCTGCCTAATTGCCTGCTTAATTGCTTGCCTAATTACCTGCCAATAGCCTGTTTGCCCAATTAACTGCTTAATTGCATGCCTAATTGCCTGCCTAATTGCCTGCCTTATTGCCTGCCTAATTGCCTGCTTATTTGCCTGCCTAATTGCCTGCCTAATTGCCTGCTTAATTGCCAGCCTTATTTCGTGCCTAATTGCCTGCTTAATTGCTTGCCTAATTAACTGCCTATTGCCTGCCTTATTGCCTGCCTACTTACTGCCTAATTGCCTTCCTAATTGCCTGCCTATCCTAATTGACTTCATAATTGCCTGCCTTTTTAACTGCCTTATATCCTGCTTAATTAACTGCCTAATTGCCTGCCTTATTGCCTGCCTAATTAACTGCTTAATTGCCTGCCTTATTAACTGCTTTATTGACTGCCTAATTGCCTGCCTTATAGGTTGCCTAATTGCCTGCCTTATTACCTGCCTAATTACCTGCCTGCCTAATTAACTGCTTAATATATTGCCTTATTGCCTGCCTAACTGCCTGCTTAATTGCCTACCTAATTGCCTGCCTAATAAATAGCCTTATTGCCTGCCTAATTGCCTGCTTAATTGCCTACCTAAGTGCCTGCCTAATTGCCAACCTAATAATCGCCTGCTTAATTGCCTGACTAATTGCCTGCCTAATTGCCTACGCTGCCTAATTGCCTGCTTAATTGCCTGCCTATTGCCTACCTAATTATCTGCCTAATTAAATGCCTAATTGGCTGTATAATTGCCTGACTATTTGTCTGCCTTATTGCCTGCTTAATTACCTGCCTAATTGCCTGCCTAATTGCCTGCTTAATTAGCTGCATAATTGCTTGCCTAATTAACTGCCTTATTGCCTGCCTAATTGCCTGCCTAATCATCTGTCTATTTGCATGCCTAACTAACTGCTTAATTCCCTGCTTATTTGCCTGCCTAATTAATTGCCTAATTGCCTGCCTAATTAACTGCCTAATTGCCTGCCTCATTGCCTGCCTAATTGCCTGCCATATTGTCTGCTCACTATTTGCCTGCCCTAATTGCCTGCTTTATAACCTGCCAAATTGCCTGCCTAATTGCCTGCTTAATTGTCTGCCTGCCTAATTGCCTGCCTAATTTCCTGCCTAAATATCTGCCTTATTAAATGCCTAATTGTCTGTCTAATTGCCTGCCTATTTGCCTAATTATTGCCTGCTTAATTACCAGCCCTAATTACCTGCTTAATAACCTGTATTAGGGTCTTTATTACTGCCTAATTGACTGCCTAATTAACTGCCTAAGTGCTTGCCTAATTGTCAGACCGAATTACCTGCCTAATTGCCTGTCTAATTAACTGCCTAATTGCCTGCCTAATTATCTTCCTAATTGCCTACCTAATTGCCTACCTTATTTCCTCCCTTCCTACCTAATTGCCTCCCTACTTGACTTCATAATTGCCTGCCTTATTAACTGCCTAATTGCCTGCCTTATTGCCTGCCTAATTGCATACCTAATTGCCTGCCTTCCTGCCTAATTGCCTGCCTAATTGACCTTCATAATTGCTGCTTTATTAACTGCCTAAGTGTCTGCCTAATTGCTTGCCTTATTGCCTGCCTAATTACCTGCCAAATTACCTGCAAAATTGCCTGCTTGCCCAATTAACTGCTTAATTCCATGCCTAATTGCCTGCCTGCCTAATTGCCTGCCTGCCTAATTGCTTGCCTAATTAACTGCCTAAGTGCCCTCCTAATTGCCTGCTTAATTGCTTGCCTTAATGCCTGCCTAATTACCTGCCAAATTGCTTGCCTGCCTAATAACTGCTTAATTGCCTGCCTAATTACCTGCCTGCCTTATTGCTTGCCTGCTTAATTGTTTGCCTAATTAACTGCCTAATAGCCTGCTTAATTGCCTGCCTAATTGCCTGCCTAATTGCCTGCCTAATTGCCTGCCTAATTGCCTGCCTAATTAACTGACTAATTGCCTGCTCAATTAACTGCCTAATTAACTGCCTTACTGCTTGCATAATTGCTTGCCTGCCTAATTGCCTTCCTAATTGCCTACCTAATTGCCTGTTATTCCTGCATAATTGCCTGCCTAATTGACTTCATAATTGCCTGCCTTATTAACTGTCTAATTGCCTGCTTAATTAACTGCCTAATTGCCTGCCTTTTGGCCTGCCTAATTGCCTGCCTTATTAACTGCCTAATTGCCTGCCTAATTGCCTGCTTAATCGCCTACCTAATTGCCTGCCTAATTGCCAACATGCCTAATTGCCTGCTTAATTGCCTGACTAATTGCCTGCTTAATTGCCTTCCTGCCTAATTGCCTTCCTGCCTAATTGCCTGCCTGCCTAATTGCCTGCCTATTTGCCTGCCTGCCTAATTGCATGCCTGCCTAATTACCTGCCTAATTTACTTCCTAATTGCTTGCATAATTGCCCGCCTATCTTAACTGCCTAATTGCCTACCTAATTGCCTGCCTATTTGCCTGCTTATTGTATGCCTGCCTATTTGTTTGTCTAAATGCCTGCCTAAAAGCCTGCCTAATTGCCTGCCTAATTGCCTGCCTAATTACCTGCCTAATTGCCTGCCTAATTGCCTGCCTAATTGCTTTTAATTACCTGCCTAATTGCCTGCCTAATTGCCTGCCTAATTGCCTGCTTAATTGCTTGCCTTATTGCCTGCCTAATTACCTGCCAAATTGCTTTCCTGCCTAATTAACTGCTGAATTGCCTACCTAATTACCTGTCTGCCTAATTGCCTTCCTGCCTAATTGCCTGCCAGCCTAATTGCCTGCCTGCCTAATTTCCTGCCTAATTTACTGCCTAATTGCCTGCTTAATTGCCTGCCTAATTGCCTGCCTAATAACTGCTTAAATGTCTGCCTAATTTACTGCCTAATTGTCTGCCTAATTGCTTGCCTAATTAACTAACTAATTGTGTGCCTAATTACCTGCCTACTTGTCTGCCTAATTAACTGCCTAATTGCCTGTCTAAACAACTGCCTAATTGCCTGCCTAATTGCTTGCCTGCCTAATTGCCTGCATAATTAACTGCCTAATTGCCTGCCTAATTAACTGCCTAATTGCCTGCCTAATTGTTTACCTAATTGCCTACCTAATTGCCTGCCTTCCTGCCTAATTGCCTCCCTAATTGACTTCATAATTGCTTGCCTTATTAACTGCCTAATCGCCTGCCTAATCGCCTGCCTAATTGCCTCCTAATTGCCTGCATAATTACCTGCCAAATTACATGCTTGCCCAATTAACTGCTTAATTGCATGCCTAACTGCTTGCCTGCCTTATTGCCTGCCTGCCTAATTGCTTGCCTAATTAACTGCATAATTGCCTCCTTAATTGCCTGCTTAATTGCTTGCCTAAATACCTGCCTAATTATCTGATTAATTGCCTGCCTAATTAGCTGCCTAATTGCATGCCTAATTGCATGCCTAATAGTCTGCTCACTATTTGCCTGCCTAATTGCCTGCATAATTGCTTGCCAAATAGTCTGCCTGCCTAATTGCCTGCCTAATTGCCTGCCTTATTATCTGCCTAATTAAATTCTTAATTGCCTGCCTAATTGCCTGCCTAATTGCCTGCCTAATCATCTGTCTTATTGCATGCCTAATTAACTGCTTAATTCCCTGCTTATTTGCCTGCCTAATTAATTGCCTAATTAACTGCCTAATTAACTGCCTTATTGCCTGCTTCATTGCCTGCCTAATTAACTGCCTAATTGCCTGCCTAATTAACTGCCTAATTGCCTGCCTAATTGTTTACCTAATTGCCTACCTAATTGCCTGCCTTCCTGCCTAATTGCCTCTCTAATTGACTTCATAATTGCTTGCCTTATTAACTGCCTAATCGCCTGCCTAATCGCCTGCCTAATTGCCTGCCTAATTGCCTGCCTAATTACCTGCCAAATTGCATGCTTGCCCAATTAACTGCTTAATTGCATGCCTAATTGCTTGCCTGCCTTATTGCCTGCCTGCCTAATTGCTTGCCTAATTAACTGCATAATTGCCTCCTTAATTGCCTGCTTAATTGCTTGCCTGCTTAATTGCCTACCAAATTGCCTACCTAATTGCCTGCCTTCCTGCTTAATTGCCTGCCTAATTGACTTCATAACTGCCTGCCATATTAACTGCTAATTGCCTGCCTAATTAACTGCGTAATTGCCTGCCTAATTACCTGCCAAATTGCCTGCTTGCCCAATTAACTGCTTAATTGCATGCCTAATTGCCTGCTTGCCTAATTATCTGCCTAATTGCCTGCCTATTTAACTGTCTTACTGCCTGCCTAATTGCTTGCCTGCCTAATTGCCTACCTAATTGCTTGCCTGCCTAATTGCCTACCTAATTGCCTACCTAATTGTCTGCCTTCCTACCTAATAGCCTGCCTAATTGACTTCATAATTGCCTGCCTTATTAACTGCCTAATTGCCTGCCTAATTAACTGCCTAATTGCCTGCCTTAATGCCTGCTTATTGCCTGCTTATTTGCCTGCCTAATTGGCTGCCTAATTACCTGCCTAATTGCCTGCCTTATTGCCTGCCTAATTGCCTGCCTAATTGCCTTACTAATTGCCTGCTATTTGTATACATAATTGCCTACCTAATTGCCTGCCTTCTTGCCTAATTGCCTACCTAATTGACTTCATAATTGCCTGCCTTCTTGCCTAATTGCCTGCCTAATTGACTTCATAATTGCCTGCCTTATTAACTGCCTAATTGCCTGCCTATTTGCATGCCTAATTTCCTGCCTAATTAACTGCATAATTGCCTGCCTAATTGCCTGCCTAATTGCTTGCTTTCCTAATTGCCTTCCTAATTGCCTACCTAATTGCCTGCCTTCCTGCCTAATTGCCTGCCTTATTAACTGCCCAATTGCCTACCTAATTAACTGCCAAATTGCCTGGTTTATTGCCTGCCTAATTGCCTGCTTAATTAACTGCCTAATTGCCTGCCTTATTGCCTGCCTAATTAACTGCCTAATTGCCTGCCTTATTAACTGCTTTATTAACTGCCTAATTGCCTGCCTTATAGCCTGCCTAATTGCCTGCCTTATTGCCTACCTACCTAATTGCCTGCCTGCCTAATTGCCTGCGTGCCTGCTTAATTACCTGCCTAATTTACTGCCTAATTGCCTGCCTAATTGCCTGCCTAATTACCTGCCAAATTGTCTGCTTGCCCAATTAACTGCTTAATTGCATGCCAAATTGCTTGCTTGCCTAATTATCTGCCTAATTGCCTGCCTAATTAACTGCCTAACTGCCTGCCTAATTGCTTGCCTTCCTAATTGCATTCCTAATTGCCTACCTAATTGCCTGCCTTTCTGCCTAATTGCCTGCCTTTCTGCCTAATTGCCTGCCTTATTAACTGCCCAATTGCCTTCCTAATTGCCTGCCTAATTGCTTGCCTAATTATCTGCCTTATTGCCTGCCTAATTGCCTGCCTAATTGCCTGCCTAATTTATTGCCTAATTGCCTGCATAATTGACTGCCTAATTGCCTGCCTAATCACCTGCCAAATTGCCTGCTTGTCTAATGAACTGCTTAATTGCCTACCAAATTGCCTGACTAATTACCTGCCTTATAGCCTGCCTTTTAGAGGCCTAATTAACTGCCTAATTGCCTGCCTAAACAACTGTCTAATTGCCTGCCTTATTGCTTGCCTGCCTAATTGCCTGAATAATTAACTGCCTAATTGCCTGCCTAATTAACTGCCTAATTGCCTGCCTAATTGTTTACCTAATTGCCTACCTAATTGCCTGCCTTCCTGCCTAATTGCCTGCTTAATTGACTTCATAATTGCTTGCCTTATTAACTGCCTAATTGCCTGCCTAATTGCCTGCCTAATTGCCTGCCTAATTGCCTACCTAATTACCTGCCAAATTGCATGCTTGCTCATTTTACTGCTTAATTGCATGCCTAATTGCCTGCCTGCCTAATTGCCTGCCTGCCTAATTGCTTGCCTAATTAACTGCATAATAGCCTCCTTAATTGCCCGCCTAATTGCTTGCCTTATTGCCTGCCTAATTACCTGCCAAATTGCTTGCCTGCCTAACTAACTGCTTAATTGCCTGCCTAATTACCTGCCTGCCTTATTGCTTGCCTGCCTAATTGCTTGCCTTATTAACTGCCTATTTGCCTGCTTAATTGCCTGCCTAATTGCCTGACTAATTACCTACCTGCCAATTGCCTGCCACATTGCCTTCCTCATTGCCTACCTAATTATCTGCCTAATTAAATGCCTAATTTCCTGCCTAATTGGCTGTCTAAATGCCTGCTTATTTGCCTGCCTTAATGCCTGCTTTACTACCTGCCTAATTGCCTGCCTAATTGCCTGCCTAATCATCTGTCTTATTGCATGCCTAACTAACTGCTTAATTCTCTGCTTATTTGCCTGCCTAATTAATTGCCTAATTGCCTGCCTAATTAACTGCCTAATTGCCTGCCTCATTGCCTGCCTAATTGCGTGCCTAATTAACTGCCTAATTGCCTGCCATATTGTCTGCTCACTATTTGCCTGCCCTAATTGCCTGCTTTATAACCTGCCAAATTGCCTGCCTAATTGCCTGCTTAATTGTCTGCCTGCCTAATTGCCTGCCTAATTTCCTGCCTAAATATCTGCCTTATTAAATGCCTAATTGTCTGTCTAATTGCCTGCCTATTTGCCTAATTATTGCCTGCTTAATTACCAGCCTAATTACCTGCTTAATAACCTGTATTAGGGTCTTAATTACTGCCTAATTGCCTGCCTAATTAACTGCCTAATTGCTTGCCTAATTGTCAGACGAATTACCTGCCTAATTGCCTGACTAACTGCCTGTCTAATTAACTGCCTAATTGCCTGCCTAATTATCTTCCTAATTGCCTACCTAATTGCCTACCTTATTTTCTCCCTTCCTACCTAATTGCCTCCCTACTTGACTTCATAATTGCCTGCCTTATTAACTGCCTAATTGCCTGCCTTATTGCCTGCCTAATTGCATACCTAATTGCCTGCCTTCCTGCCTAATTGCCTGCCTAATTGACTTCATAATTGCTGCTTTATTAACTGCCTAATTGCTTGCCTTATTGCCTGCCTAATTACCTGCCTAATTACCTGCAAAATTGCCTGCTTGCCCAATTAACGGCTTAATTCCATGCCTAATTGCCTGCCTGCCTAATTGCCTGCCTGCCTAATTGCTTGCCTAATTAACTGCCTATTTGCCTCCTTAATTGCCTGCTTAATTGCTTGCCTTATTGCCTGCCTAATTACCTGCCAAATTGCTTGCCTGCCTAATAACTGCTTAATTGCCTGCCTAATTACCTGCCTGCCTTATTGCTTGCCTGCTTAATTGCTTGCCTAATTAACTGCCTAATAGCCTGCTTAATTGCCTGCCTAATTGCCTGCCTAATTGCCTGTCTAATTGCCTGGTTAATTGTTTGCATTATTAACTGCCTAATTGCCTGCCTAATTGCCTGCCTAATTAACTGCCTAATTGCCTGCTTAATTAACTGCCTAATTAACTGCCTTACTGCTTGCATAATTGCTTGCCTGCCTAATTGCCTTCCTAATTGCCTACCTAATTGCCTGCCTTCCTGCATAATTGCCTGCCTAATTGACTTCATAATTGCCTGCCTTATTAACTGTCTAATTGCCTGCTTAATTAACTGCCTAATTGCCTGCCTTTTTGCCTGCCTAATTGCCTGCCTTATTAACTGCCTAATTGCCTGCCTAATTGCCTGCTTAATCGCCTACCTAATTGCCTGCCTAATTGCCAACATGCCTAATTGCCTGCTTAATTGCCTGACTAATTGCCTGCTTAATTGCCTTCCTGCCTAATTGCCTTCCTGCCTAATTGCCTGCCTGCCTAATTGCCTGCCTATTTGCCTGCCTGCCTAATTGCATGCCTGCCTAATTACCTGCCTAATTTACTTCCTAATTGCTTGCATAATTGCCCGCCTATCTAACTGCCTAATTGCCTACCTAATTGCCTGCCTATTTGCCTGCTTATTGTATGCCTGCCTATTTGTTTGTCTAAATGCCTGCCTAAAAGCCTGCCTAATTGCCTGCCTAATTACCTGCCTAATTGCCTGCCTAATTGCCTGCCTAATTGCTTTTAATTACCTGCCTAATTGCCTGCCTAATTGCCTGCCTAATTGCCTGCTTAATTGCTTGCCTTATTGCCTGCCTAATTACCTGCCAAATTGCTTTCCTGCCTAATTAACTGCTGAATTGCCTACCTAATTACCTGTCTGCCTAATTGCCTTCCTGCCTAATTGCCTGCCAGCCTAATTGCCTGCCTGCCTAATTTCCTGCCTAATTTACTGCCTAATTGCCTGCTTAATTGCCTGCCTAATTGCCTGCCTAATAACTGCTTAAATGTCTGCCTAATTTACTGCCTAATTGTCTGCCTAATTGCTTGCCTAATTAACTAACTAATTGTGTGCCTAATTACCTGCCTACTTGTCTGCCTAATTAACTGCCTAATTGCCTGTCTAAACAACTGCCTAATTGCCTGCCTAATTGCTTGCCTGCCTAATTGCCTGCATAATTAACTGCCTAATTGCCTGCCTAATTAACTGCCTAATTGCCTGCCTAATTGTTTACCTAATTGCCTACCTAATTGCCTGCCTTCCTGCCTAATTGCCTCCCTAATTGACTTCATAATTGCTTGCCTTATTAACTGCCTAATCGCCTGCCTAATCGCCTGCCTAATTGCCTCCTAATTGCCTGCATAATTACCTGCCAAATTACATGCTTGCCCAATTAACTGCTTAATTGCATGCCTAACTGCTTGCCTGCCTTATTGCCTGCCTGCCTAATTGCTTGCCTAATTAATTGCATAATTGCCTCCTTAATTGCCTGCTTAATTGCTTGCCTAAATACCTGCCTAATTATCTGATTAATTGCCTGCCTAATTAACTGCCTAATTGCTTGCCTAATTGCATGCCTAATAGTCTGCTCACTATTTGCCTGCCTAATTGCCTGCATAATTGCTTGCCAAATAGTCTGCCTGCCTAATTGCCTGCCTAATTGCCTGCCTTATTATCTGCCTAATTAAATTCTTAATTGCCTGCCTAATTGCCTGCCTAATTGCCTGCCTAATCATCTGTCTTATTGCATGCCTAATTAACTGCTTAATTCCCTGCTTATTTGCCTGCCTAATTAATTGCCTAATTAACTGCCTAATTAACTGCCTTATTGCCTGCTTCATTGCCTGCCTAATTAACTGCCTAATTGCCTGCCTAATTAACTGCCTAATTGCCTGCCTAATTGTTTACCTAATTGCCTACCTAATTGCCTGCCTTCCTGCCTAATTGCCTCTCTAATTGACTTCATAATTGCTTGCCTTATTAACTGCCTAATCGCCTGCCTAATCGCCTGCCTAATTGCCTGCCTAATTGCCTGCCTAATTACCTGCCAAATTGCATGCTTGCCCAATTAACTGCTTAATTGCATGCCTAATTGCTTGCCTGCCTTATTGCCTGCCTGCCTAATTGCTTGCCTAATTAACTGCATAATTGCCTCCTTAATTGCCTGCTTAATTGCTTGCCTGCTTAATTGCCTACCAAATTGCCTACCTAATTGCCTGCCTTCCTGCTTAATTGCCTGCCTAATTGACTTCATAACTGCCTGCCATATTAACTGCTAATTGCCTGCCTAATTAACTGCGTAATTGCCTGCCTAATTACCTGCCAAATTGCCTGCTTGCCCAATTAACTGCTTAATTGCATGCCTAATTGCCTGCTTGCCTAATTATCTGCCTAATTGCCTGCCTATTTAACTGTCTTACTGCCTGCCTAATTGCTTGCCTGCCTAATTGCCTACCTAATTGCTTGCCTGCCTAATTGCCTACCTAATTGCCTACCTAATTGTCTGCCTTCCTACCTAATAGCCTGCCTAATTGACTTCATAATTGCCTGCCTTATTAACTGCCTAATTGCCTGCCTAATTGCCTGCCTTAATGCCTGCTTATTGCCTGCTTATTTGCCTGCCTAATTGGCTGCCTAATTACCTGCCTAATTGCCTGCCTTATTGCCTGCCTAATTGCCTGCCTAATTGCCTGACTAATTGACTGCTATTTGTATACATAATTGCCTACCTAATTGCCTGCCTTCTTGCCTAATTGCCTACCTAATTGACTTCATAATTGCCTGCCTTCTTGCCTAATTGCCTGCCTAATTGACTTCATAATTGCCTGCCTTATTAACTGCCTAATTGCCTGCCTATTTGCATGCCTAATTTCCTGCCTAATTAACTGCATAATTGCCTGCCTAATTGCCTGCCTAATTGCTTGCTTTCCTAATTGCCTTCCTAATTGCCTACCTAATTGCCTGCCTTCCTGCCTAATTGCCTGCCTTATTAACTGCCCAATTGCCTACCTAATTAACTGCCAAATTGCCTGGTTTATTGCCTGCCTAATTGCCTGCTTAATTAACTGCCTAATTGCCTGCCTTATTGCCTGCCTAATTAACTGCCTAATTGCCTGCCTTATTAACTGCTTTATTAACTGCCTAATTGCCTGCCTTATAGCCTGCCTAATTGCCTGCCTTATTGCCTACCTACCTAATTGCCTGCCTGCCTATTTGCCTGCATGCCTGCTTAATTACCTGCCTAATTTACTGCCTAATTGCCTGCCTAATTGCCTGCCTAATTACCTGCCAAATTGTCTGCTTGCCCAATTAACTGCTTAATTGCATGCCAAATTGCTTGCTTGCCTAATTATCTGCCTAATTGCCTGCCTAATTAACTGCCTAACTGCCTGCCTAACTGCTTGCCTTCCTAATTGCCTTCCTAATTGCCTTCCTAATTGCCTACCTAATTGCCTGCCTTTCTGCCTAATTGCCTGCCTTTCTGCCTAATTGCCTGCCTTATTAACTGCCCAATTGCCTTCCTAATTGCCTGCCTAATTGCTTGCCTAATTATCTGCCTTATTGCCTGCCTAATTGCCTGCCTAATTGCCTGCCTAATTTATTGCCTAATTGCCTGCATAATTGACTGCCTAATTGCCTGCCTAATTACCTGCCAAATTGCCTGCTTGTCTAATGAACTGCTTAATTGCCTACCAAATTGCCTGCCTAATTACCTGCCTTATAGCCTGCCTTTTAGAGGCCTAATTAACTGCCTAATTGCCTGCCTAAACAACTGTCTAATTGCCTGCCTTATTGCTTGCCTGCCTAATTGCCTGAATAATTAACTGCCTAATTGCCTGCCTAATTAACTGCCTAATTGCCTGCCTAATTGTTTACCTAATTGCCTACCTAATTGCCTGCCTTCCTGCCTAATTGCCTGCTTAATTGACTTCATAACTGCTTGCCTTATTAACTGCCTAATTGCCTGCCTAATTGCCTGCCTAATTGCCTGCCTAATTGCCTACCTAATTACCTGCCAAATTGCATGCTTGCTCATTTTACTGCTTAATTGCATGCCTAATTGCCTGCCTGCCTAATTGCCTGCCTGCCTAATTGCTTGCCTAATTAACTGCATAATAGCCTCCTTAATTGCCCGCCTAATTGCTTGCCTTATTGCCTGCCTAATTACCTGCCAAATTGCTTGCCTGCCTAACTAACTGCTTAATTGCCTGCCTAATTACCTGCCTGCCTTATTGCTTGCCTGCCTAATTGCTTGCCTTATTAACTGCCTATTTGCCTGCTTAATTGCCTGCCTAATTGCCTGACTAATTACCTACCTGCCAATTGCCTGCCACATTGCCTTCCTCATTGCCTACCTAATTATCTGCCTAATTAAATGCCTAATTTCCTGCCTAATTGGCTGTCTAAATGCCTGCTTATTTGCCTGCCTTAATGCCTGCTTTACTACCTGCCTAATTGCCTGCCTAATTGCCTGCCTAATCATCTGTCTTATTGCATGCCTAACTAACTGCTTAATTCTCTGCTTATTTGCCTGCCTAATTAATTGCCTAATTGCCTGCCTAATTAACTGCCTAATTGCCTGCCTCATTGCCTGCCTAATTGCGTGCCTAATTAACTGCCTAATTGCCTGCCATATTGTCTGCTCACTATTTGCCTGCCCTAATTGCCTGCTTTATAACCTGCCAAATTGCCTGCCTAATTGCCTGCTTAATTGTCTGCCTGCCTAATTGCCTGCCTAATTTCCTGCCTAAATATCTGCCTTATTAAATGCCTAATTGTCTGTCTAATTGCCTGCCTATTTGCCTAATTATTGCCTGCTTAATTACCAGCCTAATTACCTGCTTAATAACCTGTATTAGGGTCTTAATTACTGCCTAATTGCCTGCCTAATTAACTGCCTAATTGCTTGCCTAATTGTCAGACGAATTACCTGCCTAATTGCCTGACTAATTGCCTGTCTAATTAACTGCCTAATTGCCTGCCTAATTATCTTCCTAATTGCCTACCTAATTGCCTACCTTATTTTCTCCCTTCCTACCTAATTGCCTCCCTACTTGACTTCATAATTGCCTGCCTTATTAACTGCCTAATTGCCTGCCTTATTGCCTGCCTAATTGCATACCTAATTGCCTGCCTTCCTGCCTAATTGCCTGCCTAATTGACTTCATAATTGCTGCTTTATTAACTGCCTAATTGCTTGCCTTATTGCCTGCCTAATTACCTGCCTAATTACCTGCAAAATTGCCTGCTTGCCCAATTAACGGCTTAATTCCATGCCTAATTGCCTGCCTGCCTAATTGCCTGCCTGCCTAATTGCTTGCCTAATTAACTGCCTATTTGCCTCCTTAATTGCCTGCTTAATTGCTTGCCTTATTGCCTGCCTAATTACCTGCCAAATTGCTTGCCTGCCTAATAACTGCTTAATTGCCTGCCTAATTACCTGCCTGCCTTATTGCTTGCCTGCTTAATTGCTTGCCTAATTAACTGCCTAATAGCCTGCTTAATTGCCTGCCTAATTGCCTGCCTAATTGCCTGTCTAATTGCCTGGTTAATTGTTTGCATTATTAACTGCCTAATTGCCTGCCTAATTGCCTGCTTAATTAACTTCCTAATTGCCTGCTTAATTAACTGCCTAACTAACTGCCTTACTGCTTGCATAATTGCTTGCCTGCCTAATTGCCTTCCTAATTGCCTACCTAATTGCCTGCCTTCCTGCATAATTGCCTGCCTAATTGACTTCATAATTGCCTGCCTTATTAACTGTGTAATTGCCTGCTTAATTAACTGCCTAATTGCCTGCCTTTTTGCCTGCCTAATTGCCTGCCTTATTAACTGCCTAATTTCCTGCCTAATTGCCTGCTTAATCGCCTACCTAATTGCCTGCCTAATTGCCAACATGCCTATTTGCCTGCTTAATTGCCTGATTAATTTCCTGCTTAATTGCCTTCCTGCCTAATTGCCTTCCTGCCTAATTGCCTGCCTGCCTAATTGCCTGCCTGCCTAATTGCCTGCCTGCCTAATTGCATGCCTGCCTAATTACCTGCCTAATTTACTTCCTAATTGCTTGCCTAATTGCCCGATTATCTAACTGCCTAATTGCCTACCTAATTGCCTGCCAATTTGCCTGCTTATTGTATGCCTGCCTATTTGTTTGTCTAAATGCCTGCCTAAAAGCCTGCCTAATTGCCTGCCTAATTACCTGCCTAATTGCCTGCCTAATTGCCTGCCTAATTGCCTGTCTAATTGCCTTTAATTACCTGCCTAATTGCCTGCCTAATTGCCTGCCTAATTGCCTGCTTAATTGCTTGCCTTATTGCCTGCCTAATTACCTGACAAATTGCTTTCCTGCCTAATTAACTGCTTAATTGCCTACCCAATTACCTGTCTGCCTAATTGCCTTCCTGCCTAATTGCCTGCCAGCCTAATTGCCTGCCAGCCTAATTGCCTGCCTAATTTCCTGCCTAATTTACTGCCTAATTGCCAGCTTAATTGCCTGCCTAATTGCCTGCCTAATAACTGCTTAAATGTCTGCCTAATTTACTGCCTAATTGTCTGCCTAATTGCTTGCCTAATTAACTAACTAATTGTGTGCCTAATTACCTGCCTACTTGCCTGCCTAATTAACTGCCTAATTGCCTGTCTAAACAACTGCCTAATTGCCTGCCTATTTGCTTGCCTGCCTAATTGCCTGCATAATTAACTGCCTAATTACCTGCTTAATTAACTGCCTAATTAACTGCCTTACTGCTTGCCTAATTGCTTGCCTGCCTAATTGCCTTCCTAATTGCCTACCTAATTGCCTGCCTTCCTGCATAATTGCCTGCTTAATTGACTTCATAATTGCCTGCCTTATTAACTGTCTTATTTGCTTCTTAATTAACTGCCTACTTGCCTGCCTTTTTGCCTGCCTAATTACCTGCCTTATTAACTGCCTAATTGCCTGTCTAATTAATAGCCTAATTGCCTGCCTAATTACCTGCTTAATTGCCTACCTAATTGCCTGCTTAATTGCCTACCTAATTGCCTGCCTTATTGCAAACCTGTCTAATTGCCTGCTTAATTGCCTGCCTAATTGCCTTCCTGCCTAATTGCCTTCTTGCCTCATTACCTGCCTGCCTAATTGCCTGCCTAATTGCATGCCTGCCTAATTACCTGCATAATTTACTTCCTAATTGCTTGCCTAATTGCCCACCTATCTAACTGCCTAATTGCCTACCTAATTGCCTGCCTATTTTCCTGCCTAATTGTATGCCTGCCTATTGGTTTGTCTAAATGCCTGCCTAAAAGCCTGCCTAATTATCTGCCTAATTGCCTGCCTAATTGCCTGTCTAATTGCCTGCCTAATTGCCTGCTAATTAACTGCCTAATTGCCTGCCTAATTGCCTGCCTAATTACCTGCCAAATTGCCTGCTTGCCCAATTACTGCTTAATTGCATGCCTAATTGCCTGCCTGTCTAATTGCTTGCCTAATTAACTGCCAAATTGCCTGCCTTTTTGCCTGCCTAATTGCCTGCCTAATTAACTGCCTAATTGCCTGCATAATTGCTTGCCTTATTGCCTGCCTAATTACCTGCCAAATTGCTTGCCTTCCTAAATTTACTGCTTAATTGCCTACATAATTACTTGCCTGCCTTATTGCCTGCCTGCCTAATTGCCTACCAGCCTAATTGCCTGCCTGCCTATTTCCTGCCTAATTTCCTGCCTAATTTACGACCTAATTGCCTGCCTAATTAACTGCCTAATTGCCTGCTTAAAAGCCTGCCTAATTTACTGCCTAATTCTCTGCCTAATTGCTTGCCTAATTAACTACCTAATTGCGTGCCTAAGTGCCTGCCTAATTGCCTGCTTAATTGCTTACCTAATTACCTGCCAAATTGCCTGTTTGCCCAATTAACTGCTTAATTGCATGCCTAATTGCCAACCTGCCTAATTGCCTGCTTAATTGCCTGACTAATTGCCTACCTCCCTAATTGCTTGCCTGCCTAATTGCCTGCCTAATTGCCTGCATGCCTAATTGCATGCCTGCCTAATTTACTGCCTAATTGCCTGTCTAATTGTCTGCATGCCTAATTGCATGCCTGCCTAATTGCATGCCTGCCTAATAATCTGCTTAATTTACTGCCTAATTGCCTGCCTATTTGCCTGCTTAATTGCCTGCCTAAATGCCTGCCTTATTGCCTGACTAATTGCTGCCTAATTGTCTGCCTAATTGCTTGCCTTATTATCTGCCTAATTGCCTGCCTAATTAACTGCCTTACTTCCTGCCTAATTGCTTGCTGCCTAATTGCCTACCTAATTGCCTATATAATTGCCTGCCTTCCTGCCTAATAGCCTGCCTAATAGCCTGCCTAATTAACTGCCTAATTGCCTGCTTAATTGCCTGCCTAATTAACTGCCTAATTGCCTCCTTAATTGCCTGCTTAATTGCTTGACTTATTGCCTGCCTAATTAACTGCTTAATTGCCTGCCTATTTACCTGCCTGCCTTATTGTTTGCCTGGTTAATTGCTTTCCTAATTAACTGCCTAATTGCCTGCTTAATTGCCAGCCTTATTGCGTGCCTAATTCCCTGCTTAATTACTTGCCTAATTAACTGCATAATTGCCTGCCTTATTGCCTGCCTACTTACTGCCTAATTGCCTTCCTAATTGCCTGCCTAATTGCCTTCCTAATTGACTTCATAATTGCCTGCCTTATTAACTGCCTAATATCCTGCTTAATTAACTGCCTAATTGCCTGCCTTATTGCCTGCCTAATTAACTGCCTAATTGCCTGCCTTATTAACTGCTTTATTGACTGCCTAATTGCCTGCCTTATAGGTTGCCTAATTGCCTGCCTTATTACCTGCCAAATTACCTGCCTGCCTAATTAACTGCTTAATATATTGCCTTATTGCCTGCCTAACTGCCTGCTTAATTGCCTACCTAATTGCCTGCCTAATAAATAGCCTTATTGCCTGCCTAATTGCCTGCTTAATTGCCTACCTAAGTGCCTGCCTAATTGCCAACCTGCCTAATCGCCTGCTTAATTGCCTGACTAATTGCCTGCCTAATTGCCTACCTGCCTAATTGCCTGCTTAATTGCCTGCCTAATTGCCTACCTAATTATCTGCCTAATTAAATGCCTAATTGGCTGTATAATTGCCTGCCTATTCGTCTGGCTTATTGCCTGCTTAATTACCTGCCTAATTGCCTGCCTAATTGCCTGCTTAATTAGCTGCATAATAGCTTGCCTAATTAACTGCCTTATTGCCTGCCTAATTGCCTGCCTAATCATCTGTCTTATTGCATGCCTAACTATCTGCTTAATTCCCTGCTTATTTGCCTGCCTAATTAATTGCCTAATTGCCTGCCTAATTAACTGCCTAATTGCCTGCCTCATTGCCTGCCTAATTGCGTGCCTAATTAACTGCCTAATTGCCTGCCATATTGTCTGCTCACTATTTGCCTGCCCTAATTGCCTGCTTTATAACCTGCCAAATTGCCTGCCTAATTGCCTGCTTAATTGTCTGCCTGCCTAACTGCCTGCCTAATTTCCTGCCTAAATATCTGCCTTATTAAATGCCTAATTGTCTGTCTAATTGCCTGCCTATTTGCCTAATTATTGCCTGCTTAATTACCAGCCTAATTACCTGCTTAATAACCCTTAATTAGGGTCTTAATTACTGCCTAATTGACTGCCTAATTAACTGCCTAATTGCTTGCCTAATTGTCAGACGAATTACCTGCCTAATTGCCTGACTAATTGCCTGTCTAATTAACTGCCTAATTGCCTGCCTAATTATCTTCCTAATTGCCTACCTAATTGCCTACCTTATTTCCTCCCTTCCTACCTAATTGCCTCCCTACTTGACTTCATAATTGCCTGCCTTATTAACTGCCTAATTGCCTGCCTAATTGCATACCTAATTGCCTGCCTTCCTGCCTAATTGCCTGCCTAATTGACTTCATAATTGCTGCTTTATTAACTGCCTAATTGCCTGCCTAATTGCTTGCCTTATTGCCTGCCTAATTACCTGCCAAATTACCTGCAAAATTGCCTGCTTGCCCAATTAACTGCTTAATTCCATGCCTAATTGCCTGCCTGCCTAATTGCCTGCCTGCCTAATTGCTTGCCTAATTAACTGCCTAAGTGCTTCCTAATTGCCTGCTTAATTGCTTGCCTTATTGCCTGCCTAATTACCTGCCAAATTGCTTGCCTGCCTAATAACTGCTTAATTGCCTGCCTAATTACCTGCCTGCCTTATTGCTTGCCTGCTTAATTGCTTGCCTAATTAACTGCCTAATAGCCTGCTTAATTGCCTGCCTAATTGCCTGCCTAATTGCCTGCCTAATTGCCTGCTTAATTGCTTGCCTTATTAACTGCCTAATTGCCTGCCTAATTGCCTGCCTAATTAACTGCCTAATTGACTGCTCAATTAACTGCCTAATTAACTGCCTTACTGCTTGCATAATTGCTTGCCTGCCTAATTGCCTTCCTAATTGCCTACCTAAATGCCTGCCTTCCTGCATAATTGCCTGCCTAATTGACTTCATAATTGCCTGCCTTATTAACTGTCTAATTGCCTGCTTAATTAACTGCCTAATTGCCTGGGTTTTTGCCTGCCTAATTGCCTGCCTTATTAACTGCCTAATTGCCTGCCTAATTGCCTGCTTAATCGCCTACCTAATTGCCTACCTAATTGCCAACATGCCTAATTGCCCGCTTAATTGCCTGACTAATTGCCTGCTTAATTGCCTTCCTGCCTAATTGCCTTCCTGCCTAATTGCCTGCCTGCCTTATTGCCTGCCTGCCTATTTGCCTGCCTGCCTAATTGCATGCCTGCCTAATTACCTGCCTAATTTACTTCCTAATTGCTTGCATAATTGCCCGCCTATCTAACTGCCTAATTGCCTACCTAATTGCCTGCCTATTTGCCTGCTTATTGTATGCCTGCCTATTTGTTTGTCTAAATGCCTGCCTAAAAGCCTGCCTAATTGCCTGCCTAATTGCCTGCCTAATTACCTGCCTAATTGCCTGCCTAGTTGCCTGCCTAATTGCTTTTAATTACCTGCCTAATTGCCTGCCTAATTGCCTGCCTAATTGCCTGCTTAATTGCTTGCCTTATTGCCTGCCTAATAACCTTCCAAATTGCTTTCCTGCCTAATTAACTGCTGAATTGCCTACCTAATTACCTGTCTGCCTAATTGCCTTCCTGTCTAATTGCCTGCCAGCCTAATTGCCTGCCTGCCTAATTTCCTGCCTAATTTACTGCCTAATTGCCTGCTTAATTGCCTGCCTAATTGCCTGCCTAATAACTGCTTAAATGTCTGCCTAATTTACTGCCTAATTGTCTGCCTAATTGCTTGCCTAATTAACTAACTAATTGTGTGCCTAATTACCTGCCTACTTGCCTGCCTAATTAACTGCCTAATTGCCTGTCTAAACAACTGCCTAATTGCCTGCCTAATTGCTTGCCTGCCTAATTGCCTGCATAATTAACTGCCTAATTGCTTGCCTAATTGTTTACCTAATTGCCTACCTAATTGCCTGCCTTCATGCCTAATTGCCTCTCTAATTGACTTCATAATTGCGTGCCTAATTAACTGCCTAATTGCCTGCCTTATTGTCTGATAACTATTTGCCTGCCCTAATTGCCTGCCTTATTACCTGCCTAATTGCCTGCCTAATTGTCTGTCTAATTGCCTGCCTATTTGCCTGCCTTATTGCCTGCTTAATTACCTGCCTAATTACCTGCTTAATAGCCTGTATTAGGGTCCTAATTACTGCCTAATCGCCTGCCTAATTAACTGCCTAATTGCTTGCCTAATTGTCTGCCGAATAACCTGCCTAATTGCCTGACTAATTGCCTGTCTAATTAACTGCCTAATTGCCTGCCTAATTATCTTCCTAATAGCCTACCTAATTGCCTACCCTATTTCCTCCCTTCCTACCTAAATGCCTGCCTAATTGACTTCATAATTGCCTGCCTTATTAACTGCCTAATTGCCTACCTAATTAACTGCCTAATTGCCTGCCTTATTGCCTGCCTAATTTCCTGCCTTATTGCCTGCCTAATTGCCTGCCTAATTGCCTACCTAATTCCTGCCTTCCTCTCTAATTGCCTGCCTAATTGACTGAATAATTGCTTGCCTTATTACCGCCTAATTGCCTGCCTAATTACCTGCCTAATTGTCTGCCTAATTACCTGCCTAATTGCCTGCCTAATTGCCTGCCAAATTGCCTGCATAATTACATGCCAAATTGCATGCTTTCCCAATTTACTGCATAATTGCATCCTTAATAGCCTGCTTATTTGCTTGCCTTATTGCCTGCCTAAATAACTGCCAAATTGCTTGCCTGCCTAACTAACTGCTTAATTTGCTTCCTAATTACCTGCCTGCTTTATTGCTTGCCTGCCTAATTGCTTGCCTAATTAAATTCCTAATTGCCTCCTTAATTGGCTGCTTAATTGCTTGCCTTATTGGCTGCCTAAATAACTGCCAAATTGCTTGCCTGCCTAACTAACTGCTTAATTGCCTGCCTAATTACCTGCCTGCCTTATTGCTTGCCTGCCTAATTGCTTGCCTAATTAACTTCCTACTTGCCTCCTTAATTGCCTGCTTAATTGCTTGCCTTATTTGCCTGCCTAATTGCCTGCCTGCCTAATTGCCTGCCTGCCTAATTACCTGCTAAATAGCCTGCCTAACTAGGGGTCTATTTAACTGCCTAATTGCCTGCCTAAACAACTGCCTAATTGCCTGCCTAATTGCTTGCCTGCCTAATTGCCTGCATAATTAACTGTCTAATTGCCTGCCTAATTACCTGCCTAATTGCCTGCCTAATTGTTTACCTAATTGCCTACCTAATTGCCTGCCTTCCTGCCTAATTGCCTGCCTAATTGACTTCATAATTGCTTGCCTAAATTACTGCCTTATTGCCTGCCTAATTGCCTGCCTTATCATCGGTCTTATTGGATGCCTAATTAACTGCTTAATTCCCTGCTTAATTGCCTGCCTAATTAACTGCCTAATTAACTGCCTAATTGCCTGCATAATTGCATGCCTAATTGTCTGCTCACTATTTGCCTGCCTAATTGCCTGCATAATTGCTTGCCTAATTGTCTGCCTGCCTAATTGCCTGCCTAATTGCCTGCCTAATTGCCTGCCTTATTATCTGCCTAATTAAATGCCTAATTAGCTGCATAATTGCTTGCCTAATTAACTGCCTTATTGCCTGCCTAATTGCCTGCCTAATCATCTGTCTTATTGCATGCCTAACTAACTGCTTAATTCCCTACTTATTTGCCTGCCTAATTAATTGCCTAATTGCCTGCCTAATTAACTGACTAATTGGCTGCCTTATTGCCTGCCTAATTGCGTGCCTAATTAACTGCCTAATTGCCTGCCATATTGTCTGCTCACTATTTGCCTGCCCTAATTGCCTGCTTTATAACCTGCCAAATTGCCTGCCTAATTGCCTGCTTAATTGTCTGCCTGCCTAATTGCCTGCCTAATTTCCTGCCTAAATATCTGCCTTATTAAATGCATAATTGTCTGTCTAATTGCCTGCCTATTTGCCTAATTATTGCCTGCTTAATTACCAGCCTAATTACCTGCTTAATAACCTGTATTAGGATCTTAATTACTGCCTAATTGCCTGCCTAATTAACTGCCTAATTGCTTGCCTAATTGTCAGACGAATTACCTGCCTAATTGCCTGACTAATTGCCTGTCTAATTAACTGCCTAATTGCCTGCCTAATTATCTTCCTAATTGCCTACCTAATTGCCTACCTTATTTCCTCCCTTCCTACCTAATTGCCTCCCTACTTGACTTCATAATTGCCTGCCTTATTAACTGCCTAATTGCCTGCCTTATTGCCTGCCTAATTGCATACCTAATTGCCTGCCTTCCTGCCTAATTGCCTGCCTAATTGACTTCATAATTGCTGCTTTATTAACTGCCTAATTGCCTGCCTAATTGCTTGCCTTATTGCCTGCCTAATTACCTGCCTAATTACCTGCAAAATTGCCTGCTTGCCCAATTAACTGCTTAATTCCATGCCTAATTGCCTGCCTGCCTAATTGCCTGCCTGCCTAATTGCTTGCCTAATTAACTGCCTAATTGCCTCCTTAATTGCCTGCTTAATTGCTTGCCTTATTGCCTGCCTAATTACCTGCCAAATTGCTTGCCTGCCTAATAACTGCTTAATTGCCTGCCTAATTACCTGCCTGCCTTATTGCTTGCCTGCTTAATTGCTTGCCTAATTAACTGCCTAATAGCCTGCTTAATTGCCTGCCTAATTGCCTGCCTAATTGCCTGCCTAAGTGCCTGCTTAATTGCTTGCCTTAATAACTGCCTAACTGCCTGCCTAATTGCCTGCTTAATTAACTGCCTAATTGCCTGCTCAATTAACTGCCTAATTAACTGCCTTACTGCTTGCATAATTGCTTGCCTGCCTAATTGCCTTCCTAATTGCCTACCTAATTGCCTGCCTTCCTGCATAATTGCCTGCCTAATTGACTTCATAATTGCCTGCCTTATTAACTGTCTAATTGCCTTCTTAATTAACTGCCTAATTGCCTGCCTTTTTGCCTGCCTAATTGCCTGCCTTATTAACTGCCTAATTGCCTGCCTAATTGCCTGCCTAATTGCCTGCTTATCGCCTACCTATTTGCCTTCCTAATTGCCAACATGCCTAATTGCCTGCTTAATTGCCTGACTAATTGCCTGCTTAATTGCCTTCCTGCCTAATTGACTTCCTTCCTAATTGCCTGCCTGCCTAATTGCCTGCCTGCCTAATTGCCTGCCTGCCTAATTGCATGCCTGCCTAATTGCATGCCTGCCTAATTACCTGCCTAATTTACTTCCTAATTGCTTGCCTAATTGCCCGCCTATCTAACTGCCTAATTGCCTACCTAATTGCCTGCCTATTTGCCTGCTTATTGTATGCCTGCCTATTTGTTTGTCTAAATGCCTGCCTAAAAGCGTGCCTGATTGCCTGCCTAATTGCCTGCCTTATTACCTGCCTAATTGCCTGCCTAATTGCCTGCCTAATTGCCTTTAATTACCTGCCTAATTGCCTGCCTAATTGCCTGCCTAATTGCCTGCTTAATTGCTTGCCTTATTGCCTGCCTAATTACCTGCCAAATTGCTTTCCTGCCTAATTAACTGCTTAATTGCCTACCTAATTACCTGTCTGCCTAATTTCCTTCCTGCCTAATTGCCTGCCAGCCTAATTGCCTGCCTGCCTAATTTCCTGCCTAATTTACTGCCTAATTGCCTGCTTAATTGCCTGCCTAATTGCCTGCCTAATAACTGCTTAAATGTCTGCCTAATTTACTGCCTAATTGTCTGCCTAATTGCTTGCCTAATTAACTAACTAATTGTGTGCCTAATTACCTGCCTACTTGCCTGCCTAATTAACTGCCTAATTGCCTGTCTAACCAACTGCCTAATTGCCTGCCTAATTGCTTGCCTGCCTAATTGCCTGCATAATTAACTGCCTAATTGCCTGCCTAATTAACTGCCTAATTGCCTGCCTAATTGTTTACCTAATTGCCTACCTAATTGCCTGCCTTCCTGCCTAATTGCCTCTCTAATTGACTTCATAATTGCTTGCCTTATTAACTGCCTAATCGCCTGCCTAATCGCCTGCCTAATTGCCTGCCTAATTGCCTGCCTAATTACCTGCCAAATTGCATGCTTGCCCAATTAACTGCTTAATTGCATGCCTAATTGCTTGCCTGCCTTATTGCCTGCCTGCCTAATTGCTTGCCTAATTAACTGCATAATTGCCTCTTTAATTGCCTGCTTAATTGCTTGCATGCTTAATTGCCTACCAAATTGCCTACCTAATTGCCTGCCTTCCTGCTTAATTGCCTGCCTAATTGACTTCATAACTGCCTGCCATATTAACTGCTAATTGCCTGCCTAATTAACTGCGTAATTGCCTGCCTAATTACCTGCCAAATTGCCTGCTTGCCCAATTAACTGCTTAATTGCATGCCTAATTGCCTGCTTGCCTAATTATCTGCCTAATTGCCTGCCTATTTAACTGTCTTACTGCCTGCCTAATTGCTTGCCTGCCTAATTGCCTACCTAATTGCTTGCCTGCCTAATTGCCTACCCAATTGCCTACCTAATTGTCTGCCTTCCTACCTAATAGCCTGCCTAATTGACTTCATAATTGCCTGCCTTATTAACTGCCTTATTGCCTGCCTAATTAACTGCCTAATTGCCTGCCTTAATGCCTGCTTATTGCCTGCTTATTTGCCTGCCTAATTGGCTGCCTAATTACCTGCCTAATTGCCTGCCTTATTGCCTGCCTAACTGCCTGCCTAATTGCCTGACTAATTGCCTGCTAATTGTATACATAATTGCCTACCTAATTGCCTGCCTTCTTGCCTAATTGCCTACCTAATTGACTTCATTATTGCCTGCCTTCTTGCCTAATTGCCTGCCTTCTTGCCTAATTGCCTGCCTAATTGACTTCATAATTGCCTGCCTTATTAACTGCCTAATTGCCTGCCTATTTGCATGCCTAATTTCCTGCCTAATTAACTGCATAATTGCCTGCCTAATTGCCTGCCTAATTGCTTGCTTTCCTAATTGCCTTCCTAATTGCCTACCTAATTGCCTGCCTTCCTGCCTAATTGCCTGCCTTATTAACTGCCCAATTGCCTACCTAATTAACTGCCAAATTGCCTGGTTTATTGCCTGCCTAATTGCCTGCTTAATTAACTGCCTAATTGCCTGCCTTATTGCCTGCCTAATTAACTGCCTAATTGCCTGCCTTATTAACTGCTTTATTAACTGCCTAATTGCCTGCCTTATAGCCTGCCTAATTGCCTGCCTAATTGCCTACCTACCTAATTGACTGCCTGCCTAATTGCCTGCATGCCTGCTTAATTACCTGCCTAATTTACTGCCTAATTGCCTGCCTAATTGCCTGCCTAATTACCTGCCAAATTGTCTGCTTGCCCAATTAACTGCTTAATTGCATGCCAAATTGCTTGCTTGCCTAATTATCTGCCTAATTGCCTGCCTAATTAACTGCCTAACTGCCTGCCTAATTGTTTGCCTTCCTAATTGCCTTCCTAATTGCCTACCTAATTGCCTGCCTTTCTGCCTAATTGCCTGCCTTATTAACTGCCCAATTGCCTACCTAATTAACTGCCAAATTGCCTGGTTTATTGCCTGCCTAATTGCCTGCCTAATTACCTGCCAAATTGCCTGTTTAATTGCCTTCCTAATTGCCTGCCTAATTGCTTGCCTAATTATCTGCCTTATTGCCTTCCGTATTGCCTGCCTAATTGCCTGCCTAATTTATTGCCTAATTGCCTGCCTAATTATTTGCCTAATTACCTGCCTAATTAACTGCCTTACTGCCTGCCTAATTGCTTGCCTGTCTAATTGCCTTCCTAAAAGCCTACCTCACTGCCTGTCTTCCTGCCTATTTGCCTGCCTAATTTACTGCCGAATTGCCTGCATAATTGACTGCCTAATTGCCTGCCTAATTACCTGCCAAATTGCCTGCTTGTCTAATGAACTGCTTAAATGCCTACCAAATTGCCTGCCTAATTACCTGCCTTATAGCCTGCCTATTAGAGGCCTAATTAACTGCCTAATTGCCTGCCTAAACAACTGTCTAATTGCCTGCCTTATTGCTTGCCTGCCTAATTGCCTGAATAATTAACTGCCTAATTGCCTGCCTAATTAACTGCCTAATTGCCTGCCTAATTGTTTACCTAATTGCCTACCTTATTGCCTGCCTTCCTGCCTAATTGCCTGCTTAATTGACTTCATAATTGCTTGCCTTATTAACTGCCTAATTGCCTGCCTAATTGCCTGCCTAATTGCCTACCTAATTACCTGCCAAATTGCATGCTTGCTCAATTTACTGCTTAATTGCATGCCTAATTGCCTGCCTAATTGCCTGCCTGCCTAATTGCTTGCCTAATTAACTGCATAATAGCCTCCTTAATTGCCCGCCTAATTGCTTGCCTTATTGCCTGCCTAATTACCTGCCAAATTGCTTGCCTGCCTAACTAACTGCTTAATTGCCTGCCTAATTACCTGCCTGCCTTATTGCTTGCCTGCTAATTGCTTGCCTTATTACCTGCCTATTTGCCTGCTTAATTGCCTGCCTAATTGCCTGACTAATTACCTACCTGCCAATTGCCTGCCACATTGCCTTCCTCATTGCCTACCTAATTATCTGCCTAATTAAATGCCTAATTTCCTGCCTAATTGGCTGTCTAAATGCCTGCTTATTTGCCTGCCTTAATGCCTGCTTAACTACCTGCCTAATTGCCTGCCTAATTGCCTGCCTAATCATCTGTCTTATTGCATGCCTAACTAACTGCTTAATTCCCTGCTTATTTGCCTGCCTAATTAATTGCCTAATTGCCTGCCTAATTAACTGCCTAATTGCCTGCCTCATTGCCTGCCTAATTGCGTGCCTAATTAACTGCCTAATTGCCTGCCATATTGTCTGCTCACTATTTGCCTGCCCTAATTGCCTGCTTTATAACCTGCCAAATTGCCTGCCTAATTGCCTGCTTAATTGTCTGCCTGCCTAATTGCCTGCCTAATTTCCTGCCTAAATATCTGCCTTATTAAATGCCTAATTGTCTGTCTAATTGCCTGCCTATTTGCCTTATTATTGCCTGCTTAATTGCCTGCCTAATAACTGCTTAAATGTCTGCCTAATTTACTGCCTAATTGTCTGCCTAATTGCTTGCCTAATTAACTAACTAATTGTGTGCCTAATTACCTGCCTACTTGCCTGCCTAATTAACTGCCTAATTGCCTGTCTAAACAACTGCCTAATTGCCTGCCTATTTGCTTGCCTGCCTAATTGCCTGCATAATTAACTGCCTAATTGCCTGCCTAATTAACTGCCTAATTGTTTACCTAATTGTTTACCTAATTGCCTACCTAATTGCCTGCCTTCCTGCCTAATTGCCTCTCTAATTGACTTCATGATTGCTTGCCTTATTAACTGCCTAATCGCCTGCCTAATCGCCTGCCTAATTGCCTGCATAATTGCCTGCCTAATTACCTGCCAAATTGCATGCTTGCCCAATTAACTGCTTAATTGCATGCCTAATTGCTTGCCTGCCTTATTGCCTGCCTGCCTAATTGCTTGCCTAATTAACTGCATAATTGCCTCCTTAATTGCCTGCTTAATTGCTTGCCTGCCTAATTGCCTACCAAATTGCCTACCTAATTGCCTGCCTTCCTGCTTAATTGCCTGCCTAATTGACTTCATAATTGCCTGCCATATTAACTGCTAATTGCCTGCCTAATTAACTGCATAATTGCCTGCCTAATTACCTGCCAAATTGCCTGCTTGCCCAATTAACTGCTTAAATGCATGCCTAATTGCCTGCTTGCCTAATTATCTGCCTAATTGCCTGCCTATTAAACTGTCTTACTGCCTGCCTAATTGCTTGCCTGCCTAATTGCCTACCTAATTGCTTGCCTGCCTAATTGCCTACCTAATTGCCTACCTAATTGTCTGCCTTCCTACCTAATAGCCTGCCTAATTGACTTCATAATTGCCTGCCTTATTAACTGCCTAATTGCCTGCCTAATTAACTGCCTAATTGCCTGCCTTAATGCCTGCTTATTGCCTGCTTAATGCCTGCCTAATTGGCTGCCTAATTACCTGCCTAATTGCCTGCCTTATTGCCTGCCTAGTTGCCTGCCTAATTGCCTGACTAATTGCCTGCTAATTGTTTACATAATTGCCTTCCTAATTGCCTGCCTTCTTGCCTAATTGCCTACCTAATTGACTTCATAATTGCCTGCCTTCTTGCCTAATTGCCTGCCTAATTGACTTCATAATTGCCTGCCTTATTTACTGCCTAATTGCCTGCCTAATTGCCTGCCTAATTAACTGCCTAATTACCTGCTTAATTAATTGCCTAATTAACTGCCTTACTGCTTGCCTAATTGCTTGCCTGCCTAATTGCCTTCCTAATTGCCTACCTAATTGCCTGCCTTCCTGCAAAATTGCCTGCTTAATTGACTTCATAATTGCCTGCCTTATTAACTGTCTTATTTGCTTCTTTATTAACTGCCTACTTGCCTGCCTTTTTGCCTGCCTAATTACCTGCCTTATTAACTGCCTTATTGCCTGTCTAATTAATAGCCTAATTGCCTGCCTAATTACCTGCTTAATTGCCTACCTAATTGCCTGCTTAATTGCCTACCTAATTGCCTGCCTTATTGCAAACCTGTCTAATTGCCTGCTTAATTGCCTGCCTAATTGCCTTCCTGCCTAATTGCCTGCCTGCCTAAAAGCCTGCCTGCCTTATTAACTGCCCAATTGCCTACCTAATTAACTGCCAAATTGCCTGGTTTATTGCCTGCCTAATTGCCTGCCTAATTACCTGCCAAATTGCCTGTTTAATTGCCTTCCTAATTGCCTGCCTAATTGCTTGCCTAATTGCCTGCCTAATTGCCTGCCTAATTGCCTACCTAATTACCTGCCAAATTGCATGCTTGCTCAATTTACTGCTTAATTGCATGCCTAATTGCCTGCCTGCCTAATTGCCTGCCTGCCTAATTGCTTGCCTAATTAACTGCATAATAGCCTCCTTAATTGCCCGCCTAATTGCTTGCCTTATTGCCTGCCTAATTACCTGCCAAATTGCTTGCCTGCCTAACTAACTGCTTAATTGCCTGCCTAATTACCTGCCTGCCTTATTGCTTGCCTGCTAATTGCTTGCCTTATTACCTGCCTATTTGCCTGCTTAATTGCCTGCCTAATTGCCTGACTAATTACCTACCTGCCAATTGCCTGCCACATTGCCTTCCTCATTGCCTACCTAATTATCTGCCTAATTAAATGCCTAATTTCCTGCCTAATTGGCTGTCTAAATGCCTGCTTATTTGCCTGCCTTAATGCCTGCTTAACTACCTGCCTAATTGCCTGCCTAATTGCCTGCCTAATCATCTGTCTTATTGCATGCCTAACTAACTGCTTAATTCCCTGCTTATTTGCCTGCCTAATTAATTGCCTAATTGCCTGCCTAATTAACTGCCTAATTGCCTGCCTCATTGCCTGCCTAATTGCGTGCCTAATTAACTGCCTAATTGCCTGCCATATTGTCTGCTCACTATTTGCCTGCCCTAATTGCCTGCTTTATAACCTGCCAAATTGCCTGCCTAATTGCCTGCTTAATTGTCTGCCTGCCTAATTGCCTGCCTAATTTCCTGCCTAAATATCTGCCTTATTAAATGCCTAATTGTCTGTCTAATTGCCTGCCTATTTGCCTTATTATTGCCTGCTTAATTGCCTGCCTAATAACTGCTTAAATGTCTGCCTAATTTACTGCCTAATTGTCTGCCTAATTGCTTGCCTAATTAACTAACTAATTGTGTGCCTAATTACCTGCCTACTTGCCTGCCTAATTAACTGCCTAATTGCCTGTCTAAACAACTGCCTAATTGCCTGCCTATTTGCTTGCCTGCCTAATTGCCTGCATAATTAACTGCCTAATTGCCTGCCTAATTAACTGCCTAATTGTTTACCTAATTGTTTACCTAATTGCCTACCTAATTGCCTGCCTTCCTGCCTAATTGCCTCTCTAATTGACTTCATGATTGCTTGCCTTATTAACTGCCTAATCGCCTGCCTAATCGCCTGCCTAATTGCCTGCATAATTGCCTGCCTAATTAACTGCCTAATTGCTTGCCTAATTGTCTGCCGAATAACCTGCCTAATTGCCTGACTAATTGCCTGTCTAATTAACTGCCTAATTGCCTGCCTAATTATCTTCCTAATAGCCTACCTAATTGCCTACCCTATTTCCTCCCTTCCTACCTAAATGCCTGCCTAATTGACTTCATAATTGCCTGCCTTATTAACTGCCTAATTGCCTACCTAATTAACTGCCTAATTGCCTGCCTTATTGCCTGCCTAATTTCCTGCCTTATTGCCTGCCTAATTGCCTGCCTAATTGCCTACCTAATTCCTGCCTTCCTCTCTAATTGCCTGCCTAATTGACTGAATAATTGCTTGCCTTATTACCGCCTAATTGCCTGCCTAATTACCTGCCTAATTGTCTGCCTAATTACCTGCCTAATTGCCTGCCTAATTGCCTGCCAAATTGCCTGCATAATTACATGCCAAATTGCATGCTTTCCCAATTTACTGCATAATTGCATCCTTAATAGCCTGCTTATTTGCTTGCCTTATTGCCTGCCTAAATAACTGCCAAATTGCTTGCCTGCCTAACTAACTGCTTAATTTGCTTCCTAATTACCTGCCTGCTTTATTGCTTGCCTGCCTAATTGCTTGCCTAATTAAATTCCTAATTGCCTCCTTAATTGGCTGCTTAATTGCTTGCCTTATTGGCTGCCTAAATAACTGCCAAATTGCTTGCCTGCCTAACTAACTGCTTAATTGCCTGCCTAATTACCTGCCTGCCTTATTGCTTGCCTGCCTAATTGCTTGCCTAATTAACTTCCTACTTGCCTCCTTAATTGCCTGCTTAATTGCTTGCCTTATTTGCCTGCCTAATTGCCTGCCTGCCTAATTGCCTGCCTGCCTAATTACCTGCTAAATAGCCTGCCTAACTAGGGGTCTATTTAACTGCCTAATTGCCTGCCTAAACAACTGCCTAATTGCCTGCCTAATTGCTTGCCTGCCTAATTGCCTGCATAATTAACTGTCTAATTGCCTGCCTAATTACCTGCCTAATTGCCTGCCTAATTGTTTACCTAATTGCCTACCTAATTGCCTGCCTTCCTGCCTAATTGCCTGCCTAATTGACTTCATAATTGCTTGCCTAAATTACTGCCTTATTGCCTGCCTAATTGCCTGCCTTATCATCGGTCTTATTGGATGCCTAATTAACTGCTTAATTCCCTGCTTAATTGCCTGCCTAATTAACTGCCTAATTAACTGCCTAATTGCCTGCATAATTGCATGCCTAATTGTCGGCTCACTATTTGCCTGCCTAATTGCCTGCATAATTGCTTGCCTAATTGTCTGCCTGCCTAATTGCCTGCCTAATTGCCTGCCTAATTGCCTGCCTTATTATCTGCCTAATTAAATGCCTAATTAGCTGCATAATTGCTTGCCTAATTAACTGCCTTATTGCCTGCCTAATTGCCTGCCTAATCATCTGTCTTATTGCATGCCTAACTAACTGCTTAATTCCCTACTTATTTGCCTGCCTAATTTATTGCCTAATTGCCTGCCTAATTAACTGACTAATTGGCTGCCTTATTGCCTGCCTAATTGCGTGCCTAATTAACTGCCTAATTGCCTGCCATATTGTCTGCTCACTATTTGCCTGCCCTAATTGCCTGCTTTATAACCTGCCAAATTGCCTGCCTAATTGCCTGCTTAATTGTCTGCCTGCCTAATTGCCTGCCTAATTTCCTGCCTAAATATCTGCCTTATTAAATGCATAATTGTCTGTCTAATTGCCTGCCTATTTGCCTAATTATTGCCTGCTTAATTACCAGCCTAATTACCTGCTTAATAACCTGTATTAGGATCTTAATTACTGCCTAATTGCCTGCCTAATTAACTGCCTAATTGCTTGCCTAATTGTCAGACGAATTACCTGCCTAATTGCCTGACTAATTGCCTGTCTAATTAACTGCCTAATTGCCTGCCTAATTATCTTCCTAATTGCCTACCTAATTGCCTACCTTATTTCCTCCCTTCCTACCTAATTGCCTCCCTACTTGACTTCATAATTGCCTGCCTTATTAACTGCCTAATTGCCTGCCTTATTGCCTGCCTAATTGCATACCTAATTGCCTGCCTTCCTGCCTAATTGCCTGCCTAATTGACTTCATAATTGCTGCTTTATTAACTGCCTAATTGCCTGCCTAATTGCTTGCCTTATTGCCTGCCTAATTACCTGCCTAATTACCTGCAAAATTGCCTGCTTGCCCAATTAACTGCTTAATTCCATGCCTAATTGCCTGCCTGCCTAATTGCCTGCCTGCCTAATTGCTTGCCTAATTAACTGCCTAATTGCCTCCTTAATTGCCTGCTTAATTGCTTGCCTTATTGCCTGCCTAATTACCTGCCAAATTGCTTGCCTGCCTAATAACTGCTTAATTGCCTGCCTAATTACCTGCCTGCCTTATTGCTTGCCTGCTAATTGCTTGCCTAATTAACTGCCTAATAGCCTGCTTAATTGCCTGCCTAATTGCCTGCCTAATTGCCTGCCTAAGTGCCTGCTTAATTGCTTGCCTTAATAACTGCCTAACTGCCTGCCTAATTGCCTGCTTAATTAACTGCCTAATTGCCTGCTCAATTAACTGCCTAATTAACTGCCTTACTGCTTGCATAATTGCTTGCCTGCCTAATTGCCTTCCTAATTGCTACCTAATTGCCTGCCTTCCTGCATAATTGCCTGCCTAATTGACTTCATAATTGCCTGCCTTATTAACTGTCTAATTGCCTTCTTAATTAACTGCCTAATTGCCTGCCTTTTTGCCTGCCTAATTGCCTGCCTTATTAACTGCCTAATTGCCTGCCTAATTGCCTGCCTAATTGCCTGCTTATCGCCTACCTATTTGCCTTCCTAATTGCCAACATGCCTAATTGCCTGCTTAATTGCCTGACTAATTGCCTGCTTAATTGCCTTCCTGCCTAATTGACTTCCTTCCTAATTGCCTGCCTGCCTAATTGCCTGCCTGCCTAATTGCCTGCCTGCCTAATTGCATGCCTGCCTAATTGCATGCCTGCCTAATTACCTGCCTAATTTACTTCCTAATTGCTTGCCTAATTGCCCGCCTATCTAACTGCCTAATTGCCTACCTAATTGCCTGCCTATTTGCCTGCTTATTGTATGCCTGCCTATTTGTTTGTCTAAATGCCTGCCTAAAAGCGTGCCTGATTGCCTGCCTAATTGCCTGCCTTATTACCTGCCTAATTGCCTGCCTAATTGCCTGCCTAATTGCCTTTAATTACCTGCCTAATTGCCTGCCTAATTGCCTGCCTAATTGCCTGCTTAATTGCTTGCCTTATTGCCTGCCTAATTACCTGCCAAATTGCTTTCCTGCCTAATTAACTGCTTAATTGCCTACCTAATTACCTGTCTGCCTAATTTCCTTCCTGCCTAATTGCCTGCCAGCCTAATTGCCTGCCTGCCTAATTTCCTGCCTAATTTACTGCCTAATTGCCTGCTTAATTGCCTGCCTAATTGCCTGCCTAATAACTGCTTAAATGTCTGCCTAATTTACTGCCTAATTGTCTGCCTAATTGCTTGCCTAATTAACTAACTAATTGTGTGCCTAATTACCTGCCTACTTGCCTGCCTAATTAACTGCCTAATTGCCTGTCTAAACAACTGCCTAATTGCCTGCCTAATTGCTTGCCTGCCTAATTGCCTGCATAATTAACTGCCTAATTGCCTGCCTAATTAACTGCCTAATTGCCTGCCTAATTGTTTACCTAATTGCCTACCTAATTGCCTGCCTTCCTGCCTAATTGCCTCTCTAATTGACTTCATAATTGCTTGCCTTATTAACTGCCTAATCGCCTGCCTAATCGCCTGCCTAATTGCCTGCCTAATTGCCTGCCTAATTACCTGCCAAATTGCATGCTTGCCCAATTAACTGCTTAATTGCATGCCTAATTGCTTGCCTGCCTTATTGCCTGCCTGCCTAATTGCTTGCCTAATTAACTGCATAATTGCCTCTTTAATTGCCTGCTTAATTGCTTGCATGCTTAATTGCCTACCAAATTGCCTACCTAATTGCCTGCCTTCCTGCTTAATTGCCTGCCTAATTGACTTCATAACTGCCTGCCATATTAACTGCTAATTGCCTGCCTAATTAACTGCGTAATTGCCTGCCTAATTACCTGCCAAATTGCCTGCTTGCCCAATTAACTGCTTAATTGCATGCCTAATTGCCTGCTTGCCTAATTATCTGCCTAATTGCCTGCCTATTTAACTGTCTTACTGCCTGCCTAATTGCTTGCCTGCCTAATTGCCTACCTAATTGCTTGCCTGCCTAATTGCCTACCTAATTGCCTACCTAATTGTCTGCCTTCCTACCTAATAGCCTGCCTAATTGACTTCATAATTGCCTGCCTTATTAACTGCCTTATTGCCTGCCTAATTAACTGCCTAATTGCCTGCCTTAATGCCTGCTTATTGCCTGCTTATTTGCCTGCCTAATTGGCTGCCTAATTACCTGCCTAATTGCCTGCCTTATTGCCTGCCTAACTGCCTGCCTAATTGCCTGACTAATTGCCTGCTAATTGTATACATAATTGCCTACCTAATTGCCTGCCTTCTTGCCTAATTGCCTACCTAATTGACTTCATTATTGCCTGCCTTCTTGCCTAATTGCCTGCCTTCTTGCCTAATTGCCTGCCTAATTGACTTCATAATTGCCTGCCTTATTAACTGCCTAATTGCCTGCCTATTTGCATGCCTAATTTCCTGCCTAATTAACTGCATAATTGCCTGCCTAATTGCCTGCCTAATTGCTTGCTTTCCTAATTGCCTTCCTAATTGCCTACCTAATTGCCTGCCTTCCTGCCTAATTGCCTGCCTTATTAACTGCCCAATTGCCTACCTAATTAACTGCCAAATTGCCTGGTTTATTGCCTGCCTAATTGCCTGCTTAATTAACTGCCTAATTGCCTGCCTTATTGCCTGCCTAATTAACTGCCTAATTGCCTGCCTTATTAACTGCTTTATTAACTGCCTAATTGCCTGCCTTATAGCCTGCCTAATTGCCTGCCTTATTGCCTACCTACCTAATTGACTGCCTGCCTAATTGCCTGCATGCCTGCTTAATTACCTGCCTAATTTACTGCCTAATTGCCTGCCTAATTGCCTGCCTAATTACCTGCCAAATTGTCTGCTTGCCCAATTAACTGCTTAATTGCATGCCAAATTGCTTGCTTGCCTAATTATCTGCCTAATTGCCTGCCTAATTAACTGCCTAACTGCCTGCCTAATTGTTTGCCTTCCTAATTGCCTTCCTAATTGCCTACCTAATTGCCTGCCTTTCTGCCTAATTGCCTGCCTTATTAACTGCCCAATTGCCTACCTAATTAACTGCCAAATTGCCTGGTTTATTGCCTGCCTAATTGCCTGCCTAATTACCTGCCAAATTGCCTGTTTAATTGCCTTCCTAATTGCCTGCCTAATTGCTTGCCTAATTATCTGCCTTATTGCCTTCCGTATTGCCTGCCTAATTGCCTGCCTAATTTATTGCCTAATTGCCTGCCTAATTATTTGCCTAATTACCTGCCTAATTAACTGCCTTACTGCCTGCCTAATTGCTTGCCTGTCTAATTGCCTTCCTAAATGCCTACCTAACTGCCTGTCTTCCTGCCTATTTGCCTGCCTAATTTACTGCCGAATTGCCTGCATAATTGACTGCCTAATTGCCTGCCTAATTACCTGCCAAATTGCCTGCTTGTCTAATGAACTGCTTAAATGCCTACCAAATTGCCTGCCTAATTACCTGCCTTATAGCCTGCCTATTAGAGGCCTAATTAACTGCCTAATTGCCTGCCTAAACAACTGTCTAATTGCCTGCCTTATTGCTTGCCTGCCTAATTGCCTGAATAATTAACTGCCTAATTGCCTGCCTAATTAACTGCATAATTGCCTGCCTAATTGTTTACCTAATTGCCTACCTTATTGCCTGCCTTCCTGCCTAATTGCCTGCTTAATTGACTTCATAATTGCTTGCCTTATTAACTGCCTAATTGCCTGCCTAATTGCCTGCCTAATTGCCTACCTAATTACCTGCCAAATTGCATGCTTGCTCAATTTACTGCTTAATTGCATGCCTAATTGCCTGCCTAATTGCCTGCCTGCCTAATTGCTTGCCTAATTAACTGCATAATAACCTCCTTAATTGCCCGCCTAATTGCTTGCCTTATTGCCTGCCTAATTACCTGCCAAATTGCTTGCCTGCCTAACTAACTGCTTAATTGCCTGCCTAATTACCTGCCTGCCTTATTGCTTGCCTGCTAATTGCTTGCCTTATTACCTGCCTATTTGCCTGCTTAATTGCCTGCCTAATTGCCTGACTAATTACCTACCTGCCAATTGCCTGCCACATTGCCTTCCTCATTGCCTACCTAATTATCTGCCTAATTAAATGCCTAATTTCCTGCCTAATTGGCTGTCTAAATGCCTGCTTATTTGCCTGCCTTAATGCCTGCTTAACTACCTGCCTAATTGCCTGCCTAATTGCCTGCCTAATCATCTGTCTTATTGCATGCCTAACTAACTGCTTAATTCCCTGCTTATTTGCCTGCCTAATTAATTGCCTAATTGCCTGCCTAAATAACTGCCTAATTGCCTGCCTCATTGCCTGCCTAATTGCGTGCCTAATTAACTGCCTAATTGCCTGCCATATTGTCTGCTCACTATTTGCCTGCCCTAATTGCCTGCTTTATAACCTGCCAAATTGCCTGCCTAATTGCCTGCTTAATTGTCTGCCTGCCTAATTGCCTGCCTAATTTCCTGCCTAAATATCTGCCTTATTAAATGCCTAATTGTCTGTCTAATTGCCTGCCTATTTGCCTTATTATTGCCTGCTTAATTGCCTGCCTAATAACTGCTTAAATGTCTGCCTAATTTACTGCCTAATTGTCTGCCTAATTGCTTGCCTAATTAACTAACTAATTGTGTGCCTAATTACCTGCCTACTTGCCTGCCTAATTAACTGCCTAATTGCCTGTCTAAACAACTGCCTAATTGCCTGCCTATTTGCTTGCCTGCCTAATTGCCTGCATAATTAACTGCCTAATTGCCTGCCTAATTAACTGCCTAATTGTTTACCTAATTGTTTACCTAATTGCCTACCTAATTGCCTGCCTTCCTGCCTAATTGCCTCTCTAATTGACTTCATGATTGCTTGCCTTATTAACTGCCTAATCGCCTGCCTAATCGCCTGCCTAATTGCCTGCATAATTGCCTGCCTAATTACCTGCCAAATTGCATGCTTGCCCAATTAACTGCTTAATTGCATGCCTAATTGCTTGCCTGCCTTATTGCCTGCCTGCCTAATTGCTTGCCTAATTAACTGCATAATTGCCTCCTTAATTGCCTGCTTAATTGCTTGCCTGCCTAATTGCCTACCAAATTGCCTACCTAATTGCCTGCCTTCCTGCTTAATTGCCTGCCTAATTGACTTCATAATTGCCTGCCATATTAACTGCTAATTGCCTGCCTAATTAACTGCATAATTGCCTGCCTAATTACCTGCCAAATTGCCTGCTTGCCCAATTAACTGCTTAAATGCATGCCTAATTGCCTGCTTGCCTAATTATCTGCCTAATTGCCTGCCTATTAAACTGTCTTACTGCCTGCCTAATTGCTTGCCTGCCTAATTGCCTACCTAATTGCTTGCCTGCCTAATTGCCTACCTAATTGCCTACCTAATTGTCTGCCTTCCTACCTAATAGCCTGCCTAATTGACTTCATAATTGCCTGCCTTATTAACTGCCTAATTGCCTGCCTAATTAACTGCCTAATTGCCTGCCTTAATGCCTGCTTATTGCCTGCTTAATGCCTGCCTAATTGGCTGCCTAATTACCTGCCTAATTGCCTGCCTTATTGCCTGCCTAGTTGCCTGCCTAATTGCCTGACTAATTGCCTGCTAATTGTTTACATAATTGCCTTCCTAATTGCCTGCCTTCTTGCCTAATTGCCTACCTAATTGACTTCATAATTGCCTGCCTTCTTGCCTAATTGCCTGCCTAATTGACTTCATAATTGCCTGCCTTATTTACTGCCTAATTGCCTGCCTAATTGCCTGCCTAATTAACTGCCTAATTACCTGCTTAATTAATTGCCTAATTAACTGCCTTACTGCTTGCCTAATTGCTTGCCTGCCTAATTGCCTTCCTAATTGCCTACCTAATTGCCTGCCTTCCTGCAAAATTGCCTGCTTAATTGACTTCATAATTGCCTGCCTTATTAACTGTCTTATTTGCTTCTTTATTAACTGCCTACTTGCCTGCCTTTTTGCCTGCCTAATTACCTGCCTTATTAACTGCCTTATTGCCTGTCTAATTAATAGCCTAATTGCCTGCCTAATTACCTGCTTAATTGCCTACCTAATTGCCTGCTTAATTGCCTACCTAATTGCCTGCCTTATTGCAAACCTGTCTAATTGCCTGCTTAATTGCCTGCCTAATTGCCTTCCTGCCTAATTGCCTGCCTGCCTAATTGCCTGCCTGCCTTATTAACTGCCCAATTGCCTACCTAATTAACTGCCAAATTGCCTGGTTTATTGCCTGCCTAATTACCTGCCAAATTGCCTGTTTAATTGCCTTCCTAATTGCCTGCCTAATTGCTTGCCTAATTGCCTGCCTAATTGCCTGCCTAATTGCCTACCTAATTACCTGCCAAATTGCATGCTTGCTCAATTTACTGCTTAATTGCATGCCTAATTGCCTGCCTGCCTAATTGCCTGCCTGCCTAATTGCTTGCCTAATTAACTGCATAATAGCCTCCTTAATTGCCCGCCTAATTGCTTGCCTTATTGCCTGCCTAATTACCTGCCAAATTGCTTGCCTGCCTAACTAACTGCTTAATTGCCTGCCTAATTACCTGCCTGCCTTATTGCTTGCCTGCTAATTGCTTGCCTTATTACCTGCCTATTTGCCTGCTTAATTGCCTGCCTAATTGCCTGACTAATTACCTACCTGCCAATTGCCTGCCACATTGCCTTCCTCATTGCCTACCTAATTATCTGCCTAATTAAATGCCTAATTTCCTGCCTAATTGGCTGTCTAAATGCCTGCTTATTTGCCTGCCTTAATGCCTGCTTAACTACCTGCCTAATTGCCTGCCTAATTGCCTGCCTAATCATCTGTCTTATTGCATGCCTAACTAACTGCTTAATTCCCTGCTTATTTGCCTGCCTAATTAATTGCCTAATTGCCTGCCTAATTAACTGCCTAATTGCCTGCCTCATTGCCTGCCTAATTGCGTGCCTAATTAACTGCCTAATTGCCTGCCATATTGTCTGCTCACTATTTGCCTGCCCTAATTGCCTGCTTTATAACCTGCCAAATTGCCTGCCTAATTGCCTGCTTAATTGTCTGCCTGCCTAATTGCCTGCCTAATTTCCTGCCTAAATATCTGCCTTATTAAATGCCTAATTGTCTGTCTAATTGCCTGCCTATTTGCCTTATTATTGCCTGCTTAATTGCCTGCCTAATAACTGCTTAAATGTCTGCCTAATTTACTGCCTAATTGTCTGCCTAATTGCTTGCCTAATTAACTAACTAATTGTGTGCCTAATTACCTGCCTACTTGCCTGCCTAATTAACTGCCTAATTGCCTGTCTAAACAACTGCCTAATTGCCTGCCTATTTGCTTGCCTGCCTAATTGCCTGCATAATTAACTGCCTAATTGCCTGCCTAATTAACTGCCTAATTGTTTACCTAATTGTTTACCTAATTGCCTACCTAATTGCCTGCCTTCCTGCCTAATTGCCTCTCTAATTGACTTCATGATTGCTTGCCTTATTAACTGCCTAATCGCCTGCCTAATCGCCTGCCTAATTGCCTGCATAATTGCCTGCCTAATTACCTGCCAAATTGCATGCTTGCCCAATTAACTGCTTAATTGCATGCCTAATTGCTTGCCTGCCTTATTGCCTGCCTGCCTAATTGCTTGCCTAATTAACTGCATAATTGCCTCCTTAATTGCCTGCTTAATTGCTTGCCTGCCTAATTGCCTACCAAATTGCCTACCTAATTGCCTGCCTTCCTGCTTAATTGCCTGCCTAATTGACTTCATAATTGCCTGCCATATTAACTGCTAATTGCCTGCCTAATTAACTGCATAATTGCCTGCCTAATTACCTGCCAAATTGCCTGCTTGCCCAATTAACTGCTTAAATGCATGCCTAATTGCCTGCTTGCCTAATTATCTGCCTAATTGCCTGCCTATTAAACTGTCTTACTGCCTGCCTAATTGCTTGCCTGCCTAATTGCCTACCTAATTGCTTGCCTGCCTAATTGCCTACCTAATTGCCTACCTAATTGTCTGCCTTCCTACCTAATAGCCTGCCTAATTGACTTCATAATTGCCTGCCTTATTAACTGCCTAATTGCCTGCCTAATTAACTGCCTAATTGCCTGCCTTAATGCCTGCTTATTGCCTGCTTAATGCCTGCCTAATTGGCTGCCTAATTACCTGCCTAATTGCCTGCCTTATTGCCTGCCTAGTTGCCTGCCTAATTGCCTGACTAATTGCCTGCTAATTGTTTACATAATTGCCTTCCTAATTGCCTGCCTTCTTGCCTAATTGCCTACCTAATTGACTTCATAATTGCCTGCCTTCTTGCCTAATTGCCTGCCTAATTGACTTCATAATTGCCTGCCTTATTTACTGCCTAATTGCCTGCCTAATTGCCTGCCTAATTAACTGCCTAATTACCTGCTTAATTAATTGCCTAATTAACTGCCTTACTGCTTGCCTAATTGCTTGCCTGCCTAATTGCCTTCCTAATTGCCTACCTAATTGCCTGCCTTCCTGCAAAATTGCCTGCTTAATTGACTTCATAATTGCCTGCCTTATTAACTGTCTTATTTGCTTCTTTATTAACTGCCTACTTGCCTGCCTTTTTGCCTGCCTAATTACCTGCCTTATTAACTGCCTTATTGCCTGTCTAATTAATAGCCTAATTGCCTGCCTAATTACCTGCTTAATTGCCTACCTAATTGCCTGCTTAATTGCCTACCTAATTGCCTGCCTTATTGCAAACCTGTCTAATTGCCTGCTTAATTGCCTGCCTAATTGCCTTCCTGCCTAATTACCTGCCTGCCTAATTTACTGCCTAATTATCTGCCATATTGCTTGCCTAATTAACTACCTAATTGCGTGCCTAATTGCCTGCCTAATTGCCTGCTTAATTGCTTGCCTAATTACCTGCCAAATTGCCTGTTTGCCCAATTAACTGCTTAATTGCATGCCTAATTGCCAACCTGCCTAATTGCCTGCTTAATTGCCTGACTAATTGCCTACCTCCCTAATTGCTTGCCTGCCTAATTGCCTGCCTAATTGCCTGCATGCCTAATTGCATGCCTGCCTAATTTACTGCCTAATTGCCTGCCTAATTGCCTGCTTAATTGCCTGCCTAAATGCCTGCCTTATTGCCTGACTAATTGCTGCCTAATTGTCTGCCTAATTGCTTGCCTTATTATCTGCCTAATTGCCTGCCTAATTAACTGCCTTACTTCCTGCCTAATTGCTTGCTGCCTAATTGCCTACCTAATTGCCTACCTAATTGCCTATATAATTGCCTGCCTTCCTGCCTAATAGCCTGCCTAATAGCCAGCCTAATTAACTGCCTAATTGCCTGCTTAATTGCCTGCCTAATTGCCTGCCTTATTGCTTGCCTAATTGCCTGCTTAATTGCTTGCCTAATTACCTGCCAAATTGCCTGTTTGCCCAATTAACTGCTTAATTGCATGCCTAATTGCCTGCCTGCTAAAAGTTGCCTGACTAATTAACTGCCTTATTGCCTCCTTAATTGCCTGCTTAATTGCTTGACTTATTGCCTGCCTAATTAACTGCTTAATTGCCTGCCTATTTACCTGCCTGCCTTATTGTTTGCCTGGTTAATTGCTTGCCTAATTAAGTGCCTAATTGCCGGCTTAATTGCCAGCCTTATTTCGTGCCTAATTGCCTGCTTAATTGCTTGCCTAATTAACTGCCTAATTGCCTGCCTTATTGCCTGCCTACTTACTGCCTAATTGCCTTCCTAATTGCCTTCCTAATTGCCTTCCTAATTGACTTCATAATTGCCTGCCTTATTAACTGCCTAATATCCTGCTTAATTAACTGCCTAATTGCCTGCCTTATTGCCTGCCTAATCATCTGTCTTATTGCATGCCTAACTATCTGCTTAATTCCCTGCTTATTTGCCTGCCTAATTAATTGCCTAATTGCCTGCCTAATTAACTGCCTAATTGCCTGCCTCATTGCCTGCCTAATTGCGTGCCTAATTAACTGCCTAATTGCCTGCCATATTGTCTGCTCACTATTTGCCTGCCCTAATTGCCTGCTTTATAACCTGCCAAATTGCCTGCCTAATTGCCTGCTTAATTGTCTGCCTGCCTAACTGCCTGCCTAATTTCCTGCCTAAATATCTGCCTTATTAAATGCCTAATTGTCTGTCTAATTGCCTGCCTATTTGCCTAATTATTGCCTGCTTAATTACCAGCCTAATTACCTGCTTAATAACCCTTAATTAGGGTCTTAATTACTGCCTAATTGACTGCCTAATTAACTGCCTAATTGCTTGCCTAATTGTCAGACGAATTACCTGCCTAATTGCCTGACTAATTGCCTGTCTAATTAACTGCCTAATTGCCTGCCTAATTATCTTCCTAATTGCCTACCTAATTGCCTACCTTATTTCCTCCCTTCCTACCTAATTGCCTCCCTACTTGACTTCATAATTGCCTGCCTTATTAACTGCCTAATTGCCTGCCTTATTGCCTGCCTAATTGCATACCTAATTGCCTGCCTTCCTGCCTAATTGCCTGCCTAATTGACTTCATAATTGCTGCTTTATTAACTGCCTAATTGCCTGCCTAATTGCTTGCCTTATTGCCTGCCTAATTACCTGCCTAATTACCTGCAAAATTGCCTGCTTGCCCAATTAACTGCTTAATTCCATGCCTAATTGCCTGCCTGCCTAATTGCCTGCCTGCCTAATTGCTTGCCTAATTAACTGCCTAATTGCCTCCTTAATTGCCTGCTTAATTGCTTGCCTTATTGCCTGCCTAATTACCTGCCAAATTGCTTGCCTGCCTAATAACTGCTTAATTGCCTGCCTAATTACCTGCCTGCCTTATTGCTTGCCTGCTTAATTGCTTGCCTAATTAACTGCCTAATAGCCTGCTTAATTGCCTGCCTAATTGCCTGCCTAATTGCCTGCCTAAGTGCCTGCTTAATTGCTTGCCTTAATAACTGCCTAACTGCCTGCCTAATTGCCTGCTTAATTAACTGCCTAATTGCCTGCTCAATTAACTGCCTAATTAACTGCCTTACTGCTTGCATAATTGCTTGCCTGCCTAATTGCCTTCCTAATTGCCTACCTAATTGCCTGCCTTCCTGCATAATTGCCTGCCTAATTGACTTCATAATTGCCTGCCTTATTAACTGTCTAATTGCCTTCTTAATTAACTGCCTAATTGCCTGCCTTTTTGCCTGCCTAATTGCCTGCCTTATTAACTGCCTAATTGCCTGCCTAATTGCCTGCCTAATTGCCTGCTTATCGCCTACCTATTTGCCTTCCTAATTGCCAACATGCCTAATTGCCTGCTTAATTGCCTGACTAATTGCCTGCTTAATTGCCTTCCTGCCTAATTGACTTCCTTCCTAATTGCCTGCCTGCCTAATTGCCTGCCTGCCTAATTGCCTGCCTGCCTAATTGCATGCCTGCCTAATTGCATGCCTGCCTAATTACCTGCCTAATTTACTTCCTAATTGCTTGCCTAATTGCCCGCCTATCTAACTGCCTAATTGCCTACCTAATTGCCTGCCTATTTGCCTGCTTATTGTATGCCTGCCTATTTGTTTGTCTAAATGCCTGCCTAAAAGCGTGCCTGATTGCCTGCCTAATTGCCTGCCTTATTACCTGCCTAATTGCCTGCCTAATTGCCTGCCTAATTGCCTTTAATTACCTGCCTAATTGCCTGCCTAATTGCCTGCCTAATTGCCTGCTTAATTGCTTGCCTTATTGCCTGCCTAATTACCTGCCAAATTGCTTTCCTGCCTAATTAACTGCTTAATTGCCTACCTAATTACCTGTCTGCCTAATTTCCTTCCTGCCTAATTGCCTGCCAGCCTAATTGCCTGCCTGCCTAATTTCCTGCCTAATTTACTGCCTAATTGCCTGCTTAATTGCCTGCCTAATTGCCTGCCTAATAACTGCTTAAATGTCTGCCTAATTTACTGCCTAATTGTCTGCCTAATTGCTTGCCTAATTAACTAACTAATTGTGTGCCTAATTACCTGCCTACTTGCCTGCCTAATTAACTGCCTAATTGCCTGTCTAAACAACTGCCTAATTGCCTGCCTAATTGCTTGCCTGCCTAATTGCCTGCATAATTAACTGCCTAATTGCCTGCCTAATTAACTGCCTAATTGCCTGCCTAATTGTTTACCTAATTGCCTACCTAATTGCCTGCCTTCCTGCCTAATTGCCTCTCTAATTGACTTCATAATTGCTTGCCTTATTAACTGCCTAATCGCCTGCCTAATCGCCTGCCTAATTGCCTGCCTAATTGCCTGCCTAATTACCTGCCAAATTGCATGCTTGCCCAATTAACTGCTTAATTGCATGCCTAATTGCTTGCCTGCCTTATTGCCTGCCTGCCTAATTGCTTGCCTAATTAACTGCATAATTGCCTCTTTAATTGCCTGCTTAATTGCTTGCATGCTTAATTGCCTACCAAATTGCCTACCTAATTGCCTGCCTTCCTGCTTAATTGCCTGCCTAATTGACTTCATAACTGCCTGCCATATTAACTGCTAATTGCCTGCCTAATTAACTGCGTAATTGCCTGCCTAATTACCTGCCAAATTGCCTGCTTGCCCAATTAACTGCTTAATTGCATGCCTAATTGCCTGCTTGCCTAATTATCTGCCTAATTGCCTGCCTATTTAACTGTCTTACTGCCTGCCTAATTGCTTGCCTGCCTAATTGCCTACCTAATTGCTTGCCTGCCTAATTGCCTACCTAATTGCCTACCTAATTGTCTGCCTTCCTACCTAATAGCCTGCCTAATTGACTTCATAATTGCCTGCCTTATTAACTGCCTTATTGCCTGCCTAATTAACTGCCTAATTGCCTGCCTTAATGCCTGCTTATTGCCTGCTTATTTGCCTGCCTAATTGGCTGCCTAATTACCTGCCTAATTGCCTGCCTTATTGCCTGCCTAACTGCCTGCCTAATTGCCTGACTAATTGCCTGCTAATTGTATACATAATTGCCTACCTAATTGCCTGCCTTCTTGCCTAATTGCCTACCTAATTGACTTCATTATTGCCTGCCTTCTTGCCTAATTGCCTGCCTTCTTGCCTAATTGCCTGCCTAATTGACTTCATAATTGCCTGCCTTATTAACTGCCTAATTGCCTGCCTATTTGCATGCCTAATTTCCTGCCTAATTAACTGCATAATTGCCTGCCTAATTGCCTGCCTAATTGCTTGCTTTCCTAATTGCCTTCCTAATTGCCTACCTAATTGCCTGCCTTCCTGCCTAATTGCCTGCCTTATTAACTGCCCAATTGCCTACCTAATTAACTGCCAAATTGCCTGGTTTATTGCCTGCCTAATTGCCTGCTTAATTAACTGCCTAATTGCCTGCCTTATTGCCTGCCTAATTAACTGCCTAATTGCCTGCCTTATTAACTGCTTTATTAACTGCCTAATTGCCTGCCTTATAGCCTGCCTAATTGCCTGCCTAATTGCCTACCTACCTAATTGACTGCCTGCCTAATTGCCTGCATGCCTGCTTAATTACCTGCCTAATTTACTGCCTAATTGCCTGCCTAATTGCCTGCCTAATTACCTGCCAAATTGTCTGCTTGCCCAATTAACTGCTTAATTGCATGCCAAATTGCTTGCTTGCCTAATTATCTGCCTAATTGCCTGCCTAATTAACTGCCTAACTGCCTGCCTAATTGTTTGCCTTCCTAATTGCCTTCCTAATTGCCTACCTAATTGCCTGCCTTTCTGCCTAATTGCCTGCCTTATTAACTGCCCAATTGCCTACCTAATTAACTGCCAAATTGCCTGGTTTATTGCCTGCCTAATTGCCTGCCTAATTACCTGCCAAATTGCCTGTTTAATTGCCTTCCTAATTGCCTGCCTAATTGCTTGCCTAATTATCTGCCTTATTGCCTTCCGTATTGCCTGCCTAATTGCCTGCCTAATTTATTGCCTAATTGCCTGCCTAATTATTTGCCTAATTACCTGCCTAATTAACTGCCTTACTGCCTGCCTAATTGCTTGCCTGTCTAATTGCCTTCCTAAATGCCTACCTAACTGCCTGTCTTCCTGCCTATTTGCCTGCCTAATTTACTGCCGAATTGCCTGCATAATTGACTGCCTAATTGCCTGCCTAATTACCTGCCAAATTGCCTGCTTGTCTAATGAACTGCTTAAATGCCTACCAAATTGCCTGCCTAATTACCTGCCTTATAGCCTGCCTATTAGAGGCCTAATTAACTGCCTAATTGCCTGCCTAAACAACTGTCTAATTGCCTGCCTTATTGCTTGCCTGCCTAATTGCCTGAATAATTAACTGCCTAATTGCCTGCCTAATTAACTGCATAATTGCCTGCCTAATTGTTTACCTAATTGCCTACCTTATTGCCTGCCTTCCTGCCTAATTGCCTGCTTAATTGACTTCATAATTGCTTGCCTTATTAACTGCCTAATTGCCTGCCTAATTGCCTGCCTAATTGCCTACCTAATTACCTGCCAAATTGCATGCTTGCTCAATTTACTGCTTAATTGCATGCCTAATTGCCTGCCTAATTGCCTGCCTGCCTAATTGCTTGCCTAATTAACTGCATAATAACCTCCTTAATTGCCCGCCTAATTGCTTGCCTTATTGCCTGCCTAATTACCTGCCAAATTGCTTGCCTGCCTAACTAACTGCTTAATTGCCTGCCTAATTACCTGCCTGCCTTATTGCTTGCCTGCTAATTGCTTGCCTTATTACCTGCCTATTTGCCTGCTTAATTGCCTGCCTAATTGCCTGACTAATTACCTACCTGCCAATTGCCTGCCACATTGCCTTCCTCATTGCCTACCTAATTATCTGCCTAATTAAATGCCTAATTTCCTGCCTAATTGGCTGTCTAAATGCCTGCTTATTTGCCTGCCTTAATGCCTGCTTAACTACCTGCCTAATTGCCTGCCTAATTGCCTGCCTAATCATCTGTCTTATTGCATGCCTAACTAACTGCTTAATTCCCTGCTTATTTGCCTGCCTAATTAATTGCCTAATTGCCTGCGTAATTAACTGCCTAATTGCCTGCCTCATTGCCTGCCTAATTGCGTGCCTAATTAACTGCCTAATTGCCTGCCATATTGTCTGCTCACTATTTGCCTGCCCTAATTGCCTGCTTTATAACCTGCCAAATTGCCTGCCTAATTGCCTGCTTAATTGTCTGCCTGCCTAATTGCCTGCCTAATTTCCTGCCTAAATATCTGCCTTATTAAATGCCTAATTGTCTGTCTAATTGCCTGCCTATTTGCCTTATTATTGCCTGCTTAATTGCCTGCCTAATAACTGCTTAAATGTCTGCCTAATTTACTGCCTAATTGTCTGCCTAATTGCTTGCCTAATTAACTAACTAATTGTGTGCCTAATTACCTGCCTACTTGCCTGCCTAATTAACTGCCTAATTGCCTGTCTAAACAACTGCCTAATTGCCTGCCTATTTGCTTGCCTGCCTAATTGCCTGCATAATTAACTGCCTAATTGCCTGCCTAATTAACTGCCTAATTGTTTACCTAATTGTTTACCTAATTGCCTACCTAATTGCCTGCCTTCCTGCCTAATTGCCTCTCTAATTGACTTCATGATTGCTTGCCTTATTAACTGCCTAATCGCCTGCCTAATCGCCTGCCTAATTGCCTGCATAATTGCCTGCCTAATTACCTGCCAAATTGCATGCTTGCCCAATTAACTGCTTAATTGCATGCCTAATTGCTTGCCTGCCTTATTGCCTGCCTGCCTAATTGCTTGCCTAATTAACTGCATAATTGCCTCCTTAATTGCCTGCTTAATTGCTTGCCTGCCTAATTGCCTACCAAATTGCCTACCTAATTGCCTGCCTTCCTGCTTAATTGCCTGCCTAATTGACTTCATAATTGCCTGCCATATTAACTGCTAATTGCCTGCCTAATTAACTGCATAATTGCCTGCCTAATTACCTGCCAAATTGCCTGCTTGCCCAATTAACTGCTTAAATGCATGCCTAATTGCCTGCTTGCCTAATTATCTGCCTAATTGCCTGCCTATTAAACTGTCTTACTGCCTGCCTAATTGCTTGCCTGCCTAATTGCCTACCTAATTGCTTGCCTGCCTAATTGCCTACCTAATTGCCTACCTAATTGTCTGCCTTCCTACCTAATAGCCTGCCTAATTGACTTCATAATTGCCTGCCTTATTAACTGCCTAATTGCCTGCCTAATTAACTGCCTAATTGCCTGCCTTAATGCCTGCTTATTGCCTGCTTAATGCCTGCCTAATTGGCTGCCTAATTACCTGCCTAATTGCCTGCCTTATTGCCTGCCTAGTTGCCTGCCTAATTGCCTGACTAATTGCCTGCTAATTGTTTACATAATTGCCTTCCTAATTGCCTGCCTTCTTGCCTAATTGCCTACCTAATTGACTTCATAATTGCCTGCCTTCTTGCCTAATTGCCTGCCTAATTGACTTCATAATTGCCTGCCTTATTTACTGCCTAATTGCCTGCCTAATTGCCTGCCTAATTAACTGCCTAATTACCTGCTTAATTAATTGCCTAATTAACTGCCTTACTGCTTGCCTAATTGCTTGCCTGCCTAATTGCCTTCCTAATTGCCTACCTAATTGCCTGCCTTCCTGCAAAATTGCCTGCTTAATTGACTTCATAATTGCCTGCCTTATTAACTGTCTTATTTGCTTCTTTATTAACTGCCTACTTGCCTGCCTTTTTGCCTGCCTAATTACCTGCCTTATTAACTGCCTTATTGCCTGTCTAATTAATAGCCTAATTGCCTGCCTAATTACCTGCTTAATTGCCTACCTAATTGCCTGCTTAATTGCCTACCTAATTGCCTGCCTTATTGCAAACCTGTCTAATTGCCTGCTTAATTGCCTGCCTAATTGCCTTCCTGCCTAATTGCCTGCCTGCCTAAAAGCCTGCCTGCCTTATTAACTGCCCAATTGCCTACCTAATTAACTGCCAAATTGCCTGGTTTATTGCCTGCCTAATTGCCTGCCTAATTACCTGCCAAATTGCCTGTTTAATTGCCTTCCTAATTGCCTGCCTAATTGCTTGCCTAATTGCCTGCCTAATTGCCTGCCTAATTGCCTACCTAATTACCTGCCAAATTGCATGCTTGCTCAATTTACTGCTTAATTGCATGCCTAATTGCCTGCCTGCCTAATTGCCTGCCTGCCTAATTGCTTGCCTAATTAACTGCATAATAGCCTCCTTAATTGCCCGCCTAATTGCTTGCCTTATTGCCTGCCTAATTACCTGCCAAATTGCTTGCCTGCCTAACTAACTGCTTAATTGCCTGCCTAATTACCTGCCTGCCTTATTGCTTGCCTGCTAATTGCTTGCCTTATTACCTGCCTATTTGCCTGCTTAATTGCCTGCCTAATTGCCTGACTAATTACCTACCTGCCAATTGCCTGC